>NC_036655.1:6376283-6639542 GCF_002806865.2 Cucurbita pepo subsp. pepo | reverse complement strand
GGGGGGGGAGGGTAGGAGGAGGGATGTTAATAATATTCCTCAACTTCTTGGCCATCACTAAAGCCTCGACATAAATTTAGGTCTCTAGGTCGTCAATGTGCGAGATGATCTTCTAATACCTTCATTCTTATCATATTGGATGATATTTCAAGTAAAGATGCTGTTTGGATATCGCCATGGATTCCTCACTTGAGTCCATTGCATGATTCAATCACAAGCGTAGCCAGCTTTGTGGACCTTCTTACTTTAGCGCTGTAGTCCCCTTTTCTTTTTCCCAGCAAGTTGTACTCTCTATCTTTAGTTTATTTGCTTTCAATGAATAATTTAATTTTTATCTGAAAAGAAGTTTTTTACATGGGAGCATCTTTTCAAAATGCCAAAGAGATTACCTCTGCAGTCAGTGATAGTAACAGTGGCACCCATTCACCCTGTATATAACTTTGTGTCTACTCCAAATTTTAAACATTTTTCTTCCTGATGTAATAGTAAACTTGATCATTCTCTTCAAACAGATACTGGATTCCACAGAGAAGGCCGTTGAGGATAGCTTGGCAACCACCGGTCGGGTCAACAAACGTGCCGTTCAGATTTACTCAGAGAGCTCAAAAACATCATGCTTCACTTGGTTGGCTATCTTCGTAATGACCTGTGTTTTCGTAATGGTTGTGCTTCTCATTCGAGTTACTTGAAATACTAGGAACTAATTTGCATTCCCAGGACAGAGATTCGAGCATGTTGAATATTGTATACACATTTTCGAGGAAAAAGTAAGCCAGAAGAATAGATGGTGAGAATTCTTGTTAAAGCCTTTTCTTTTAAAATGCTGTCACCAAATTAGCATTGGTTTGTTTTTGAGCAAATGGTTTCAAAATTTGCAGTTTGGCATATCTATTATGTAGTTGTAATTGTTCCATTGCAACTTGAGAAATTATTAGAAATACCCTCTGGTTTTTACATGTACAGAGTTGTCAATTTTACAGCCAAATTCCAAAAGATGTCTTATTCATATCTATTATATTGTTTACGTGAAAGTCCACGTCGGTTAGATAAGGGAATAAAACATTCTTTATAGGAGTGTAAAACCTATCCCTAATAGACGCTTTTTAAAATTGTAAGGTTGACAGCGATACTTAATGAGTCAAAGCGAAAAATATTTGTAATAGTGAGATTGGGTTGTTATAGTAGTATTAGAGTCGGGCACTGAGTGACCCCCATGAAGTAGAAGTATTCCTTATACGGGTGTGGAATGGAAAGGGGAATGAAATATTTCTTATAATGAAGTAGAAGTATTCCTTATACGAGTGTGGAATGGAAAGGGGAATGAAATATTTCTTATAAGGGCGTGAAAATCTCTCCCGTTTGCAATATGTAATGGGTCAAAGCGGATAATATCTTCCCGGTGGACTTGGGCTATTACAACTTATTTGAAGTATCTTAATCTATATTTGGAAGCGGACAATATCTGCAAGCGGTCGGTGGACTAAACGTACATTTTTTTTTATACAATCTTACCATTTCTCAATCTCTGTTCTACACAAGGGTAATTCCGACTTTTCATGTTTAGTTTTTCATTGATTTGGCCATATGTAGGGTTCATAAGTATAGGTTTCAATTAGTAAAATAACAAGTGAAATGAATATTACCTAAATTTGTGTATTGCCTTTACACCTCACTATTCTTTTGATTAATACCAAAAAGACAAATCTTTATTATAGCATTACAGATCATCATCTATTGCTTTCAAATGTTTGTCAATTTGACAGAGAAGAACAGTACTTAACCTCACATGCTCATCATACACACCTTCCACCTTCTTCAACATACCTTTTCTTCTCTCTCTCTCTCTCTTCCTCTCTCTCTCCTCCGTTGATGTCAATGAAAAAATGGATCTACCCTTTTCATAAAAACATCCAATTTTACCAAATCAATGCCTAATTTAAAATTTACTGTAAAATAATTTTACGATTTATCAACATGAATATAGTTCAATTGACAAGTGGATAATATCAAACTAAAAAAAATTGTTTCTTGAATTTTGGAGTTATACACACAGGCATGTTAATCAATAAAAAAGATTTGAACAAATTAGAAGGCGAAATGAAACAATAATTAGTAATAGAAAGATCATGTAGTAATGGGTTTGATCTTCTTGGAAGGAATTTGAAGCTCAATGTACACAGAGCTGAGATCTTGGGGAGCTTCAAAGAACGGCGGCGGCAGAAAGTTCAATTTTCTTCGAGGAGGACGAGGTTTCTTGGGCGCCGGCGGACACACCATGGTCGGCTTCAGGCGGGTGGCGGCGGCTGTCGGCGTCTGGCAGTCTTCTTGTTCTTGAATATTGTGGTCTGCTTTTTCTCTGGGAAGTTGAAGCGATAGTGATCTTAATGGTGTGAGTGGCCGGAATTCCTCCAAAACCTCCATACCCATTATGCAGCAGCTCCGGCGGTGGCCTGTGATCCAAGTTTTAATGGCTAAAGCGGCGGAGAGAGAGGGAGAGAGAGAAGGGCGTGGTGTTGGGCAATTGAAATGGTGATGATGAGAGAGAGATATATGAGAGAAAGAGAGAGAGAGGGTGTGAAGAGAGGAAAAAAGAGAACGTGGGTGGGGACGATTATTCGGTGGGGGTGAGAGGGGAGTGTTTTTTTTTGGTTGAACAAATGAGGTGGGGCTTGAGGAGAAGGTTTGACCCTTTGTTTCGGTTCGAGCGAGGGTAATAATGTCTTAATCGTTCGAGTTATACAATTCACTTAAGGTACAAGTGCACGAGAAGATATTATCTAACATAATGTAACTATGATGATGACAATTCGTCAAACGATGCTAGAAGATGCATCAATCGCAAATTGATTATTGAGTGAGAATGTACCCATAAGTTACTGTAACAGCTTAAACCTACTGCTAGCACGTATTGTCCTAGTTGAGTTTTCCCTCGAAGTTTTTAAAACATGTATAGAGGTAGGGGTCTAGCGTCCTTGCTAGCACACCGCCTCATGTTCACCCCCTTTCAGGGCTTAGCTTCTCCGTTGGTCATCGCCCAGTGTCTAGCTCTGATACCATTTGTAACAGCTCAAGCCCACAACTAGCCGATATTGTCCTCTTTGAGCTTTCCCTCAAGGCTTTTAAAACAGATATACGGGAGAGGTAGGAGGGTCCAGCATCCTTACTGGCACACCGCCTTGTGTCCACCCTCCTTCAGGGTATAGCCTCTTCGTTGGCACATGACCCAGTGTCTACCTCTAACACCATTTGTTACAGTCCAAGTCCACCACTAGTATATTGTTCTTTTTGGACTTTTCCTTTCGAGCTTCCCCTCAAAGTTTTTCAAACACATCTACTAGGGAGAGATTTCCACACCCTTATAAAGAATGTTTCGTTCTCCTCTCCAACTGATATGGGATCTCACAGTAACAAAGGAGCATAGATAGTTAGGTTATTTGATGAAAATATAGGTCAAATTAAGTAAAAGAAAGATTAAAGAACACGAGAAAAAATTCTCTGTAGAGAACCCGATCTTTGTAAATTCCTCAAATGGAGAATTTCGCGAGAACAGAGACGGGAACAAGGAAGACTTCTCTATCCCTGTTCCACCCGATGGACATACCCAATCACAACTAAAGAACATTATAGTTAAGTAAGTTTCTCGCTTAACAGTGACTTAGATATCGTCTAAGAGAAAAAATCAGGTCAAGTTTTTGAGTTGATCGGTGATGGATCGGGAGAGAGAAAGCATGACAAAGGAAGGGAAAAAGCCAAAGAGCAGCCTTTAAACTGACTGACAAACAGTAAATGAAGCTTGTTCATCTCCTTGTCTGCATTATACTTCTTTTTTCTTCCATTTTATCTCTAAAAAGTTAAGATTTTTGTCCACTTCAAAAGCTGGTGATTCCCTTTTGAACTCTATAGGATGTTTGTTCTGTGACCCATAAACCCTAACAGTTTAAAACTTTGATTAACTTAATCACTGCTTTAATCTTGTTCATTAACTCAATTGGGGCCCAATGATTGGAAGAACAGCTCATGATGTTCTTGTCTGCAATGTCTTAAACAACCAACTTCATTCATGTGTACTTAATTTGTTTCTTAATTACAAAAGGGATTGCTTAAGATCATCATCCACTTCATACTTAATATAATCATTAACCTAACAGTTTCAAGACAAAAGCTGCTTGCATAACATGCTCCATGTGAGCCTTCTTCTTTTGTTATAACCCTATATGAAACTCTAAAATGATATTTGTTCGGTTTTGTTTGCTATGTTTTCTTAATAGAGAAGAAACCCAAACGACAGTTCGACGCTGTTTTCGATCGAATAGCTATCAAATGATGTCTGAATCAGTGAGATCTCACGTTTTGGAGAGAAAAACGAAGCATTCCTTATAAGTGTGTGGAAACCTCTCCCTAAAAGACGTGAGGCTAATTGTAATACATAATCAACTATTTGGTAACGGTGGGCTTGGGCTATTACAGAATGGTATCAGAGGACACTAGCTAAAGTGGATAATATCTACTAGCGGTGAGCTTGAGCTATTAAAGGATGGTATCAGAGCCAAACACTGAACGGTGTGCTAGCGAAGATGTTAGGCCTCCAAGAGGAGTGGATTGTGAGATCCTACAATGGTTGGAGAGGAGAACCAAACATTTTGTGTAAGGATGTGGAAGCCTCTCCTTAGAAGACGTGTTTTAAAACCATGAGGGTGACGGTAATACGTAGAAGGCTAAAATGGACAATATCCGCTAATAATGAGCATGAGTTATTACAGGATCATTAGTCGAATGGATGTTTTTTCCTTGTTATAACACCAAATCTATGTTGGAAGATCTTTGTCTGAAACATATTAGGACTAGAAAGTTTAGAACAATCAAAATAAAACATCGAACATTTGAAAGCATAGAACTTAATGTGTCGCCAAATTTAATTAGTAAGCTATGATAAAAAAAAATGTTGTCTTTCAAGTCTTTTTCAAATATGAGAATCCAATGTTATTGAAAGACAAAGAAATTAAATTAAATTATATGAGAGGAAAAAAAAAACACATCCAAGTGGGAGAGGTGAAGGAGACCCTTAAAGCATCCTATGAAACTTGTCTATTTCTAAATTAAAATAATAAATAATAATAATAATAATAAATAAATAAATAAAATATTTTTTTTTTCATTAATTAATTTTTTGTGGAATTTTTTAATGAAAATATAGACTTATTTTTTCAAATTTATTTAACTTCTACAGAAATTATTAAAACCCTAATTTAAAAGGTTAGAACAGGAAAAAAAAAATTATAATCACGAACAGTAAATAAAAGAGATAAGTTTTTTTTTTTTTTTATAAATAATAATTAAAAAAAAAAAAGACATTATGAGTAATTATTGTGGATGTTTTTTATTTAAATTTCAAATTTTGGCGGGTAATGTTTTATTAATCATTTGTTGTTTAAAGACTTTTTATTTAATTAATGGAATTAAGAAAAATTAATGGAACTAATCAAATGTCATTAACTTTTGTCGGCTCATTTGGAATGGATATTATTGTCCTTTCCTTAAACTAAGCCCTTTTTTTTTTTTTTTTTTATTTGTTCTTTTTAAACGGAAAAAAAATCATAATAATAGCCCAAATTATTAAGGGCCACTTTTTAAAGCCCAAACTGGAATTTTTGGGCCAGTCTAAACCTTAAAATGGGCCCAATAAACTCCTAAAGCCCAACAATGCCATGGTTAACAGGCTTTTATGATTATTATTATTATTTATTTATTTAATTCAAATTTTAAAAGACGGGATATCGAACCATCCACCTTTGTTGAGAATCAGTATCTTTTTTCACTAATGGAAGACTGATCCATTCTTGCGATTCCCACAGCCTCTTCGCCCTCCGGGTCTCACAATTCCATTGCCTGACGCTTATTAGAAAATCAAAGACTGAAAAACGAGGGTTCCCCGACGCTCGGCTAAATTGGTTTAATGATCTCTTTCTTCGATAGGACGGCTAGTGGTTATATTCGTAATGTTCCGACTCGCCAGTCATTATGGATCTAATGCCATGGCCAGGCAAAGAAAGGGGGGAGGGAGAACTACGAAGCTTCGTAGACTCGAAAAATTGCTCCCCTTAGAATGCAAGCAAGGTCGCTTGCTTACTCTCCGCGGCAAGAAAGGAAAGGAAAGGAAAGGAGGCATTGGAAAGAAAGACTAGACCATACTATAGTCAAGAAAGAGGCATTCGGGAAGCAACTAGTCGAAACTATACTCAAATTGACTCAAGCTTGTTAGCTGTAATATATATATATTTATTTATTTATTTATTTTACCCTTCTATTAGGGTATTTATTTTTTAAATATATTTATCAATTAATAATTAAAATTTCATAAAATTCGAGCATAAAAAATTCATAAGTCACATAACATAATTGATATTTTTTCCATAAATATTCTTAATTCCAATAATAATTTAAAGAAAATAATAAAGCTAAGTTGAGTCGATCGAGTTATTCAATTCATATGATTGTATGAACAGTTTAAATGGTGAAAAACAAAAATAATAATTTTTAAATTTCCGACCATGTATAACTTTTTTATTATTAAATAAAAAAATAAAGTAAAAGTCCAATCTTGTGGGACCCATATTTATGGTCAAACTACTTTCAAATATAAAAAAATGATTATCAAAATTACATCAATACCCTTCCACCACCACGTTGTTTCTTTCCGGGTTCCATCTCGAGAGATTCGAACGTGATTGTATTTTGGTTTGACTTCAACAAACCCGATCGCTTCGTGTACTCCGAGGCTAGTTTTGACTTTAAAAAAGTATTTGACTTTTTAATAATACTCGGAGACAACTCTAGAGTCACAGGTATCTTTAAGAAACAGCGTCACAGCCGAATAGATAGCGTTGATTCCCCGCCACGTTACCCTTTTCAAGATTTCTGGGAAACGACACCCACGTTAAGATGGGTCACCGGAGGCTGCGGGTGACGGTGATCCCCGTCGTATGTTACGAGGAGCATGGTCGGATCGTCACGAACTCTTTCCACCTTTTTCCTCGCCGGACAACCTTTGACGGTGCTGCATCTATAATACCCTCTGCCAAATCAAACATTAACATAATTAATTATTATTTTCTTAGAATTATAAATTTAATTTTAATAAATTTTAGAAAGATATTAATATTGAAAATTAATAAAATAAAATATTAAAAATTGACGAATTACCTAGGATAGGGGGAGCCTTTAATGGGCTTTTGGCCGTACTTTCTCCAAGAGTATTCATCGGGAGGTATGTCGGCGATTTTAGAACTGATCGCCGGGACTCGTACCGTTTTTTTCACTCCAGATTTCCTGGAAAAATCAATCGAATTAAGAAAAATTGAATTCATACGACGAGGAATTGAAAATCAAGAATCCCTAATCGGTACCTTCGCTTCGCACAGTGACAGGGCTTGGAAGGAGTCTTGCAGCCAAATCGAGATCTGTCATCGGACTTCCTCTTCACCGACAGCGGCGGTTTACCGGAGGAGACTGCCGGAGTCGCAAAGAGTGAAACTGTTAAGAATGAGAAATAGAAATAGAATTGGGATCGAAAGTATGATCTTCATTCATGTTTAACACGTTTAAATAGGATACAAACTATCAACTAATACCTAAAAATAGAAAAAATATATATCTAACTAAATCTGGTAAATAAATAAAATATACGGTTAATCAAATCTATACTAACAACTCCCTAAATATGTGAGATATATTCTAACTAATTATCACCGCAAAATATCCTCTTAATACTCCCCCTCAAGTTGGAGAGTGTATGTCGATCACACCCAACTTGTCCTTCAAAAAGTCAAATTGTTGTCTTCCCAAAGCTTTAGTAAAAACATCTGCCAATTGCATTTTGGTCGATACATAATACGGTTTGATGATTCCAGCTTGTAACTTTTCTCGAACTATATGACAATCTATTTCAATGTGTTTCGTACGTTCATGAAAAACTGGATTGGCTGCTATATGTAATGCTGCTTGATTATCACAATATAATAATGCTGGTTCGGACAGTGGAACATTCAAGTCTTGAAGAATGTATCTTAACCAAGTTAACTCTAAACAAGTATTTGCCATAGCTCGATACTCGGCTTCTGCTGATGATCTGGACACATTAGTCTGCTTTTTAGACTTCCAAGAAATAATTGAATTTCCGAGGAAAATGCAGAACCCAGAAATAGATCGTCTGGAAGTTCGACAACCACCCCAGTCAGAATCGCAATATGCCTGTAATCTTAAATTGTTTTCAGATGGCAGTAGAAGTCCTTGACCAGGAGTGCCTTTGATGTACCTCAGAACTCGAAGAGCTGCCTCCCAATGTGGTTTTCTTGGTTCATGCATAAATTGGCTAAGCATACGAACTGAATAAGCTATGTCAGGCCTAGTGACGGTCAAATATATTAATCTGCCAATCAACCGTCTGTATTTACTTGGATCATTCAACTTCTCTCCTTCAGTTAAAGAAAGTTTCAGATTTTGCTCCATAGGAAATTTGTCTGGACGTGCTCCTGTAAGACCTGTGTCTTGAAGTATGTCTAGAGCATACTTCCTTTGAGACATAAAAATTCCTTTTCTAGATCGAGAAAATTCAATGCCTAGAAAATATTTCAAATTTCCTAAATCTTTGATAAGAAATTTCTGGAGTAAACTAGTCTTGAGATATTGAATTTCTTCGAGATCATTGCCTGTCAACAGAATATCATCAACATAGATTAGAACTGCAGTGAAAGAAGTACCTTTACTCTTAGTAAACAAAGAGTAATCTGCTTTGGACTGAGTGTAGCCTGCATTTTGTATAGTTGTAGAAAATATGGAGAACCAATTGCGAGAAGCCTGTTTTAATCCATAAAGAGATTTATGGAGCCGACATACTGTATTCTCCCCCTGTCGGCGAAGACCTGGTGGTAAAGACATATAAACTTCCTCGTCTAGATTACCATGGAGAAAGGCATTTTGAACATCCAACTGATGGGTGAACCATTTTCGAGCAGCAGCAACAGTGAGTAAGCAACGAAGTGTAGTAAGTTTCGCTGTAGGGGAAAATGTTTCTGTGTAATCAATACCTTCAACCTGAGTGTATCCCTTTGCTACTAGTCGAGCTTTATAACGTTCAACAGAACCATCAGAGTTGTATTTAATTTTGTACACCCAACGACAACCAATAGCTTTATGACCAAGTGGTAGAGGAACGAGAGACCATGTATGATTACGTTCCAAAGCTGCAATTTCATCATTCATAGCCTGCTGCCATAACGGGTCGCCAACTGCCTCGTCATAGGTTTTAGGTTCTGTCTGGGATGTAATAAGAGCTAGAAAAGCACGTTGAGTAGGAGAAAAACGAGAGAATGAAAGGTAATGATGAAGGGGATACCTGGTGCCAGTGCCGGGACTTGAGCTAGAGGTTAAATGATTGGCTCCAGAAGACATCTCATAATCCTTATGCCAAGCTGGAGGCTGTTTAGTACGAGTAGAACGTCGAAGTGGAGCTGATGTATCAGGTGGGATAGGATTGGAATTAGTGGGCGAATCTGGAGAAGGTGGAGGAGACGACGGAGTAGGAGGTGAAGGAATAGAAGGTGGAGGATGGATGTTTGAGTAGGATGGATCATGAAGTGGTACAACAGGAGTCGAAGGAGCTAATGTCGAAGTTTGTGAAGCTGATGAAAAAGGAAAATCATCTTCACAAAATTTGACATCACGGCTGATAAAGAATTTGTGAGATTGCATGTCATACAACTTGTAACCTTTATGACCACAAGGATATCCTACGAAAACACAAGGAGTTGCCCTAGGTTCAAATTTTTGCTTAGGATGTACTATAGTTGCATAACATTTACAACCAAAAACTTTAAGATGATGAAATGTAGGTGGTCGTTTGTAGAGTGCTTCAAAGGGTGTCTTGTTAGATAATAATGGTGATGGCGTTCTATTTATAAGATAAACAGCCGTTAAAATGCACTCTCCCCAAAAATTAAGTGGAACCTGTGACTGAAAAAGAAGAGACCTAGCTACATTTAGGATATGGCGATGCTTGCGTTCTACGACTCCATTTTGTTGTGGAGTATAGACACAAGTGCGCTGAAATTCAATACCACAAGAAGTAAAGAATGGTTGCAAAGATAGGAACTCAGTCCCATTGTCTGATCGAACTATCTTGATAGTAGTATGAAATTGAGTTTGAACGAATTTAACAAAGTTCATTAACAAATGATGTACTTCTGACTTATGTTGCATTAAAAAAACCCAAGTACATCGAGTAAAATCATCAACAATAGTGAGAAAAAAACGCAAACCAGAATGGGTAGGAATTTTATGTGGTCCCCAAACATCACAATGTATCAGATCAAAAGCAGAATGGGTTGTTATTGAACTTCTTGGGAAAGACAACCTAGTTTGTTTTGCTAACGGGCAGATACTACAATTATGAGAATAACTCGCATTATTAAGATGCAATTGATCAGCTAGAAATTTAAAACGAGAAAAGGAAGGATGACCTAGGCGTAAATGCCACAAATCAGATGACTGAGATACTTGATGAGCTGAAGATTTGATTGGAGATGAAGAAATATGATAGAGACCTCCAAATTGTTTACCCGAGCCAATCATCTTCCCCGTAGCCAAGTCCTGCATAACACAAGAATCAGGATAGAAGGTGACATAACATTTCAAGTTATTGGTAAGTTTGCTGATCGACATTAGGTTTAAATTGAATGAAGGCACACATAAAACGTTGTTTAATTGAAGGTTAGGGCTAAGAGAAATATTGCCAGTATGTGACACACGTGCTGTCTCTCCATTAGGCAAATTTATTGCAGACATGATGGCAGCCTTTGGTTCAGTCATAACAGAAGATTTTGATACTATATGATCCGTAGCTCCACTATCGAGAATCCATGAATTAGAACTCGCAGAGTTAATAGATAATGTAGATATGGGAAACAAACCTGCAACATTGATGTGATTGTCAGAATTACCAGAAGGGTGATGATTGATTGCAGATAAGGCTTGTGCTATCTGTCGTAATTGCTCAGAAGAAAAATTTGGAATGGAATTAGGTGACTGTTCTTCTGTATTCAACTGTGAAACATCGGCCATATTTGCAGATGATCGATATCCACGGTTATTGTGTTGATTGTCTTGTCTTGTCCTTCCAGAATTATTTTTCTGTCGACACCGATCTTCTGTATGGCCCCTTCTATCACAAAACTTACAGTGAAACTTAAGAATTCGACACTCATTGATTGTATGACCACTTTTATTGCAGTGTTCACACAATTTGTCCTTGGCGAATTTTGAATATATTGTTTTCTTTTGCACTGCTGATGCAATCGAGATTTTCTCAGTAGGTTCGGAAGTTACCTGACGCTGCATCTCTTCTTGTACAAGTAATGAATAGGCTTGCCTCACATTAGGTAATGGAGACATCATCAATATGTTAGATCTCACCGTTTTATAAGACTGATTAAGCCCCATGAGCAATTGCATCAATTTGTCTTCTTCGCGTTGATCAATATGTATTTGACGTTGATTACAGGTAAATGGTGTGCGGTACGCTTCCAGTTCATCCCAAAGTGCTTTGAGCTTGGTGAAATATGTTGACAGCGCCATGGTTCCTTGTGACATCGTTGCTATCGAGTTTTGTATTTGAAAAATTGCTGGAGCATTCTTTTGTGAGAATTGATCGTGAAGATCAACCCACACTTGATGAGCTGTCTTGGCGTGAATAATGCCTTTAGCGATATCTGCTTCAACGGAATGAGTTAACCAAGATATTATCATACTGTTGCACTGATTCCAGAGTTCGAATTCGGTTGAATTTGCATCTTGGGACGGTTCCTCAATTGTGCCATCAATGAAGCCAATTTTCTTCTTGGCAATAAGAGCATGCATAACTGATTTACTCCAGGATTGGTAATTTGCTCCATTTAATTTGATTGGAACAAGTGAATATCCTGGCTGATCAGAGTGATGAATATAGTACGGATGTGTTAAATCAACATCCGAAATTTTGAAGCTGGATTTGGCTGATTCCGCCATAAAGGAAATTTTGATATTTAAGAACACCAAGATCGGTGCTCTGATACCATGTTAAGAATGAGAAATAGAAATAGAATTGGGATCGAAAGTATGATCTTCATTCATGTTTAACACGTTTAAATAGGATACAAACTATCAACTAATACCTAAAAATAGAAAAAATATATATCTAACTAAATCTGGTAAATAAATAAAATATACGGTTAATCAAATCTATACTAACAACTCCCTAAATATGTGAGATATATTCTAACTAATTATCACCGCAAAATATCCTCTTAATAGAAACGCTGCCGTCGCCGGTGATAGTGGAGACAAAAGACGAGGTCGTGGTGGAGTCAGTCGGAGCCCTAGAATCAGGGGATTTGGCGACAGGGGTGAAATTAGGGTTAGGGCAATCGATTTTGGAGGTTGGATTGGGGGAATTGGGGAGGGGATTTGGGGAATTGGAAGGTCCGCGACGGAATCTAGCGTGGCCGGTTCTGTTCAAGAGGGAAATTAGGCGCTTGAATTTGGAGACGGTGAAATCGGCGATTTCAGAGCAATTAGGGGTTTGAGAGGGCTGTTTGGATAAGAGGCGGATTAGATGCTCCATGCTCTGTAAACCGGCGGAGGAGGCTTCTAGAATCGCCGTATGATCCTCCATCTTCGCCGGAAACACTGCCAGATCCACCGCCATGGATTAGAAGATGACCGGAATCTCAGAGAGAAGCTTAAAGAGATAGAGAGAGAGAGAGAGGTTAGGATGGAAGAAGGAGAGGGCGGAGGGTTATAAAAAGAGGAAGAAAAGGAGGAGAAAGTCAATGGAATTTTAGTCAACTCAAAGAGGTATAATTATTATTATTATCATTATTGCCTTATAAGGAATAAACAAAAAGTCAAATTTCAAATTGTAAAATTTTAGATAATTAAATTAAATATTTTAACTCATAAGTGGTAAATTAGTTTTACAGCGAGTTTAATTTTTTTTATTAAATAATTATAAAGAAATTTATTAAAAATAGTTCTCGATAGCTCACCCACATATTTTTTATAATTAAAAAATTGAAAAACATAAATTTTAAAATAATAATAATAATAATTTTTTTTAAATAATAATAAAATTAATGGGAAGAAATTTGGAAAAATGTATTTGGAAAGTAGAGGCTTGGTGGTGGTGGTAGTAGTGGGTGGATCCCAACAAAGCACAAAAAAACAATAAACTTTTCCACAAAAAAACATTGGACATTAAACAAATTGCCTTCCTAAAGTCAACTCCCACTTTTTATTTTTCTTTTTTCTTTATATATATATATATATATATAATATAGTAAATAAAACTATAAATTATGAATTTTATTCTTATAAAGGTGGTAACCCATATATTTTTATCTCAATTATTTATAAAATATATAGTAAATTTTAAAATTTTCAATTAAATTTAATCATTAAATACCATAGCTGAATTTTTGGCTGATATTTCTGGGGGATTAGGTGAAATTGTTGACCTACTCCATTTTTGGTTGACAAGTGAATGAATTAAAACCATAGGTTAAAATTTAAAATAAAGTTTTAAAAGCACATTGAAGATGAGCAATGAAAGCGTTGACACACACACACACACAAAACCTAGACCAGATATTTCTACTTTTTTTTCTCTAGATTTTATTTTTCAAACAGCAAATAAATAAATAAAATTTGCTGTCCACACCTTTAGGTCTGAATTAGGTTTCACATATTAAAATCTTAGTTGACAATATTGTCATCTAATTAGGTTTCCTATTCTATATTTTAATACACAAAAGTCAAAAGTCAACTTCCTCTTCTTAATCTGAGATATGAAGAGAGAATCTCATTTCTCAGTGTGGCCAAACTCGTCATTATGTCACTTATAGCTAATAAATCTTGGTCACTGTATCAATTTAAGGATCTTGTATCTTAGGGAGAAAGGGTCGAGCAAGAAGTGGCTAGACATAAATAGCCGACGGCAACAATCGACCATCCTAGAGAGAGGAAGGGCGTAGTAAGCAATGAAAAATCCCAAATTCATTGCTAGCAGGTATTGTCCGCTTTGGCCCATTACATATCGCTATCAGCCTCACGGTTATTAAAAACGGTTTGCTAGGGAGAGATTTCCACAGCCTTATAAGGAATGTTTTTGTCCGGGATCTCATACCACCGTTCTCTCTTTACCTCATTTAACTTAGCTTTTCTAACCAATGAAGAAAAAAAAACAAAAAAAGAAAGGGCTTTTCTCTAAGCAATCAAAAATCAAGTAGTGCACTCATATATTAACATGGATATCTCCCTAATCTATAACTGCAAAGAAATGAAAGGGTTAGCACAGAAAACGAATGAATGAAACGCCGGCGAAGTATGAACAGATATCTTTAACTTCTTAGCTCAAACAGACTCCTCCCCTAACTTCTCGTCATTGGTGCTTCCATTTTCCTTGCTAAGCTTAGATTTTGGAAAAGAGGAGGCTTGTTGTTTAGATGTTTTGGTCTGTTGCTGTTGTCTCAAGTTAAGGTAGGTATAAGCAGACATACCCATTATAGCTGTGAATGCGCCATATAAACTAGTTTTGCCAGGATCAGCATTAAACAGGTAGTAATTCCCGAGAAGAATCACGCATGTTTTGAACTGTCCGAGTACAACATGGCTGACGGCAGAGGTAGCCCTGTTGAATTCAGAAAAACTAGACATTAATAGAAGCAGGTCATGTATGTATACCTCAAAGTACTGAAATTTGGGTGTTTTCAGCTATCCATATATCCAATGCATCAAATTTAAGCAATGAGTTAAGACGAATAACAGATATTCAAAATGGAAGAGATGTGCAATAACTTACACAAAGAGAGTTTTAGAGTTCCTCATATAACCAGTAGTTCATCTTGGCGTATCAATCCTTTCAAACAAATTAATATTCGTGTTTTGATTACAAAACGAACAAACTAACCACATCTCAGAGAAAATTTTGGGGATAATCAAAGATCATAAAGCCGACTTGGGTAATCTGAACCTCAAAGACATGGAAACCAATCTATGATGATACTGGATCTATAGTTCCAGCCTAAACAAAAGGCCTTCAATCGAATTTTAATCTGAACGTTTAAGTAGTTGGCCGTTTAAGTAGTTGGCCTCCAAATACAAGATTATAACAACCCAAGTCTACTGCTAGCACATTTCATTTGGGATTTCCCTTCAAGAGATTTCCCTCAAGGTTTTAAAACGCTTCTGCTAGGGAGAGGTTTCACACCCTTATAAGAAATGTTTCGTTCTCCTCTCCAACCAATGTGAGATCTCATAATCCACTCCTCTTGGGGGCCAGTGTCCTCACTGGGCCCGGTGACTAACTCTGATATCATTTGTAACAGCTAACAGATATTATCTTCTTTGGGCTTTCCCTTTTGGGCTTCCCCTTAAGGTCTTAAAACACGTCTGCTAGGGAGAGATTTTCACACCCTTATAAGGAATGCTTCGTTCCCCTCTCCAACCGATGTGGGATCTCACTGAGTCGTTCATTTTCTTAGCACATTTTGGCTATTCATAACTCCTTTGGCTTTGTATCTTGCATGCTCTGGCCATCTATATTTCATTTCATCAATGATAATTTATTTATCGCTGAAAACAGCGTGGAGAATGGCCTACGATAACACAGAACTGGCCTAACTTTTTACCTAAACATGACAGCATGACAGATGACGCACTAATTTAAGATACCGTGGAAGCTGTTAGTTTTATGCATGATACAGTCACGAACCTTCTTATCATATGATAAATCCTAAATGATGCATGAAACGAAACAAGATTTTACTAGCCTTATGGTAGAGATGGGATGTGTGTGTTAAGAAACTGGGGGTAAGAGAAAGTGAAAGAAACGACTTCCTTTCAGTCGCCAAAGTAACAGAGTAATACACAAGTAAAAAACTAAAAACCATCACATAGCGTTGAATTTCCATATCCAATGATTGACAAGCTTCTGATTATGTTCGAAGTTCAATTGAATCCAGAAGGAGAGGCTTCTTGAATTACACCTTGCCAGTTAGGTTGTTATTAAACAACAATACACAATTTAGTTAATAAAAGAAAAAACATGCAAACAAACTTGATTGAACATTTTGCCCCTTATCACAGACAGTGCATCTAATAGCATATATAAGACCGAATATGTTGCTTAACGAAAAGCTGAGAATATCAGCATGAGATTTCACATACCCGAGCGCTAAGGCACCAGACCACTGAAGCAAGAATCCCAGAATTGCTGACAGCAGAATAGCCAGTGTATTATAGTAGCTCCAATTGAAAGATAAAAAACCAGGCGGGTCTAAGAAAGGTATTAAAGCAATGAAACCGCATAATGTAATCGGTGTCGTCTTCCACATCAACCTATGAAAAAATTTCAAGTTCAGATTTAATCCCTCGTTGGCATATAACATGAAAAAAGAAAAAGGATAAAATGCAGGATGAGTATTTGACATACGCCATGGCTGTCCAATTCTCCTGCTGTTGCAGACTGGACCAAAGAATCTTATTAACTGCACTAGGAATAATCCACGCCAATGCGATACAAGCACCAAAGAGATCAAACTGCAGATCAGTTACCGTAGCCACAGCAATACCAATAGATACCACTACAAGGGCTAGGACCTTGGCCACAGAGAGAAGATTCATCAGAATTAAGAATAAAGCTTAATGGCTTAGTCAGGGTTTGATTAAATGCCAGTGACCCAGGAAGACATAAATTTCAAAAATATTATACGGATCTTTGCTTCATCTACTGATTTAAAAGTTTCTCCATTAAAAAAAAAAATTGTTAGAAGAAATTTCAAACACAGTTCGATCTTCTCAAGTATGGTACTTCAAAAATATATTTCTTTTGCCTATCTGCTAACCTCACATTTTCTCAACTACAGCATCGTAGACGTCTCACCAAAAAGAAAAGAATTGCCTTTTTTAGTCATTTTTGGATATCCTTTTAAGAGTATTATTTGAACGAGTGGACATTGAACCATCAGGATGTAAGTGTAACTCAACCAGGAGTTCAGTATAAATACAGTTTTGAGATGGCATTGAACGTTTTTATTCTTATGCTCGGAGAACAAAAAGACAAGGACGCCATGCTCCAAGACCATAGATTCAAAAAGTTAGATACTAATCTTTGTTAAATTCCAATAAAAGGGATTTTCCACTTCAAATGTATGGCAGACCCAAATTTTACCTTACTAGTTTATGATACTGTAATAAGCAGGTCATAATAACTTTAGAGAGAGTAAATAAAACTTTTAGTACATATATGTGAAAGGAGTTTGGTTTACCTTGGAGTAAGAAACTTTCTTTCCATATAATATAAACTCTGCCAGTACAATTGATGGAGTTACAGCAATCTTTGCCATCTGATAAAACCCCACACTGGAGAATTGACTTTAGCATTCAGAACATCAGGAAACAATATATCAAGGAAAAGAGGATTGTTGATACTCAATTCTCACCTATTATACTTCAAGCTCACATTAGCAAGCCCTGTAGATAGCGACATAACTAAACCAAGTGTAAGTAGAGTCGATGAACGGGTAGTCTTGGATAGAGGAGATGCAGGAAGAACAGAGAAAAAGTTGAAAATAGCCATCAATATCCAGCTAATGAAATAGTGAATGAAACTGAGAAATATAGGAAACGTAAAGCCGACAGTCTTAAGCACCTGAGACACAGACGACGAAAAACGTCAGCGGTGTTACCAGCTGGAAAGATGACAATCCAAGGAAGTATAAGGTAAAACATTGACATTAGATAGGCATTGGAATACCAACCAATTTATTCATGAAAATAATACTAACTGCAACGAAGAAATTGAATGTAAGAGCAACAGAAGGACCGCAAGAACGTTGCTGCTGACGCTTGGCACCTTCAGGCGTGCGAAATTTGCTAAATAACGATCCTCGCAAATCCTCGAGAGATTTTCCTGATATTACAAATTTGATCAATAATGTAAGTTGGAAAGTAAAACAAGACGAAGATTTCATGATTGAAGAACCTTCATCAGGTATACGTCTGATTTCATCATATACTACACAAATAATTGGCTTCTAAAATCAACCATTACTTCTCAAAACCAATTCCATCAAATACCACAACAATGTAAGATGTTTCACTCAGAGAGTATAAAAGTTTGATACCCATTGAGTTGGCACATGCAACTAGTTGAACACAATAATGGAGGAGATAAACAGATAATGAGAAGGATTTCACAGTGAGCAATCAGTTTTAATGCTTCCACTTTGTTATATATCACAAAACAGAGCAGTAGACCCTAACTTAGCGGCTTCAAAGTACTCAAAAACAAAATGGCTAAGAAAACTCCAGATCTGATTGACTACAAACGCATTAGCACAATGCCAATCAGAAAACCAAAGGTCGTACCAAAGCCCCTGGCCACTCTGATCAAAGGCACGACGCCCTTCATGACGAGAGAAAAGGAAACCGAGAGCGTCTATTTGAGAAATGGTTAATACTTTTATTTAGGTAAAACCTCTCAACTCGGGCTTTCTACATTAATTTCTCTATCTACAAGCAGTTAGATAACTATGGAGTCCAATGCGGAGCCGAAATTGAGAAGCCACAATCCGAAAAAGAAGGGGAAATCCGAAAAACTACCAGAATTCAAACGAAATATTAGAGATAAATACGGAAAAAAAATGGACAAGAAAGGAAGTACCCCTATGGCCGGCATCGCTATCCTTGCGCTTGAGAATCTTGCGAACATCCTTACTGAATAAGAGTTTGAACATCACGAAAACAGCCAGTAGCCGCTGCTAGTCAATGAGGCATGAAGTGGGAAGATGGAATTTGGCTAAGCTTTAAGAAGAGGGGTGATCGGGAAAGAGATGAAGAGCAGTGGCTTTGAAATGGAGCTGGAAATTACCCACAAGCAGAAAATGGGGAAAGGGAGTAAGCCAGTGAAGTGAACGAATGAGTGAAAGAGGAAGAGATGGAGAAGAAGAAGGAGAGACGCGTGGGGAAAGAGAAGGTCGTTAATGGCGGAAAATGGAAGCAGTTGTCTAAGAGAGAGGGAGGCGGAGAAATTCACGCGCCTCCCCTTTCACAATCGGCGGACAGTTCTTCACAGCCTCACTCCCTTCCAACTTGGATTTTCCCTCCAAATAAATAAATAAATATTTAGTTATTGCCTTCACAATCTAACACTAACGTAATTATGGGTTTTTTTTCGATCTTTTGAATTTAGTGGAAACAATGGATCGCCCGTCTATTTCTATGTGCACACTAGATTCTCACAATATTGTTGAGGAAGTAGATTGTTGGGCCCCGACTCTTTAACAGAGAATGTTGATACGATAGTTAGTGACGGTGACATTGCTTCTGGAGCTATATTTGTGTTCTAATGGTGTGATATTAAGCTAGAAAGCCACGAGCTATAGCTTGAATTTGTTGAACGTGTTGAGGCCATTGCTTATTGTGAAGGTATATCTAAAGCTCCAAAACCGACATTTTTCCTCTTTAGGTTTAAACAAATTTTGTTAATCGTTTAGAGTCTCCTAATCGAAAAAGCTAAAAAGCTAGACATGCCAAAATGGTTCAATGTTTTGTTGGTTCCATTGACAATCCCAGTTTGTCATGAGGGTATGAAAAAATCTCTCCTTAATAATCGCTCTTTAAAACTTTGAGGCTGACGACAATACCTAATGGATAATTAGGTAGCAATGGGCTGGGCTTGAGCTGTTACATGTTCAATCCATAATTTCCTGTTTGTCAATGATGTTGACATAATTCATCAGTTGCTCGCGTGTTGACTTCTTATGCTCGTTGACATAGGTCATCAACGATAAAATCACTGGCGCCACAGGTGAATTGTGATCGTCTATCAAATTATCCCATTTTTTAATATCGGTTTGATTCTTAATTTTAATTTAAAAAAATATAGATTATGTAATTTTAAAAACAAAAATTGAAAAATAAAACTTTTTATAGGTAAATACGGTATCCAAAATAATTTTAGAAAATAATTATTTTATGAAATAGGATTTTTTAAGATATGCCATTAAAATTTAAATTTCAACAGAATTCCCCGAAATCGCGATTAAAGAAGCCCCAACCCGATTCCCCAGCCAAAATCGCAACAAAGCAAAAACAACTCCAAATTCCATAGCGAGGATCTTTGAATCCACTCCGGCCGAGAAAATGCCTCCCAGATCCGAATCCTACACCCAGATCTCTTGCGCCGCCGCATCGGCAGATTCTCCGATCTCCTCCATTGACCCCATCTACCACATCCTCCGCATTCTCCCATTTTCCTTCCTCCGTCCGCCGCGCCTCCGCCTCAAGCTCCCGACCTTGACACTCCCCTCTCCGATGACCGTCTACGCCCTCGTCCTCCTCACGTACTTCATGGTCGTCTCCGGCTTCGTCTACGATGTCATCGTCGAGCCTCCCGGCATCGGATCTATTCAGGACCCGGCAACCGGATCCATCCGACCTGTGGTTTTTCTTCCGGGTCGCGTCAATGGTCAGTACATCATTGAGGGACTCTCGTCTGGGTTCATGTTCATACTGGGTGGAATGGGAATTGTGCTCATGGACCTTGCTCTTGATCGGAATCGCGCTAAGAGCGTCAAGGTTTGGTATGCGTCTGCTGGGATTTCTTCTGTTGTCATTGCCTATGTTATGTGTATGCTTTTCGTTCGTATTAAGATCCCTGCATACCTTCGTTGATACACAGTAGAGAAATTTAGGATCTACTTCGAATTACTCGAAATCCCCTTTTGTCTCGAGGAACGGAGGAACTTTTTGCAGCTTTTGATCTTATTTGTTACACATTTTAACACTGTTTATGACTTATTCAATGCTAAGCCAAGATGAAATCTTGTTCTTTAGGCTCTCTCCAGCTTCCCCAGCTTGTTTTAACTTGTGATTTCGCTGGAATTATACTTATCTGTGTGCTTTTCTATTTGATAATGTATCATTCCGAAGAACTTTTTGCAGGATATGAACCAAACTGGGTCTAATAATGGCTTAAAAGCTTTGTTTTGCTTACTTGGTTGATGCATTGTTCATGTTGTTTCTACTTGGATCATACTAGCTTGATCTGGTTGATTAGGTAGTTGACTTGTTACTAGCATGATCTCTAGCCAATTCTTTCCAGCAATATACATAAATCTCTAGTCACTTAATGGATTATTTGGCTGATATGCTGTCTCAACCATATAATGAACTCTTCGTTGATTTGAAGTAATGGGTTATGTTATTAGAACATGTTGACCATGAGAGAAGATTATGTTGGCTATGTAAGTCACATATGCTCCATGATCAAAGCCCCTTTCACAGGGCCCTTTTTGTAACCCCTGCTTAGGATTTGGCAGGGTGATCCTTTCATCTCCTTGGACCTCTTTCTGTACCACTCTTACAGCCAAATGTTTTAGTGAAGAGTGTTTTCACTTGCATTATTTGCTGTGGGAATGCTAGCATTTTGATTACCTTAGAGTGGTATGTAACCGTTCAAACTCATTCCTAGCCGATATTGTTCTATTTGAACCTTTTCTTTTAGACTTTCCTTAACGTTTTAAAACGCATCTGTTAGAGGGACCCAAACCCACCGTTAGTAGATATTGTTTCTTTAAACTTTCTCTTTCGAGCTTCTCCTCGGAGTTTTAAAATACCTCCGTTAGGGAGAGGTGGACTTCCTCGTGTTCTAAAATGCCCCTCTGTCAAGAGTTTTAAAATGCGTTGGATACCATAACTTAAGTTGATCCCATCTTCCACGGGTGGGGCCCTGAAATTCTTACCATTCCATGGGAGATAGTTTCAATATATGCATAGATTCGTAATGGTTGTATAAATTAAACTTTGGACTCTAAAGCTAAAAAGAGACGATTTTATTCTTTTTCTTTATTTTCTTAATATGATATTTTTAATATTTTCCCAATTATTTATTTTTAATATTTTCCCGATTATTTAAGTTTATTATCGTCTTTGAGAATGATTCTTAATATTGGTTGAACCTAAAGACATATTATTAGACATATTATTTATAGATACTTATTGATGAAGGAAGATTAAATCAAAATTTAATTATTAAAATTATTTCAATATTTTGACTTTATAAAAAGAAATTAACTAATTAACTAACCATAGGTAAATATCTAATCTATTAAATTGTAAGAAGTAATTATAATAACTAAAAATAAAATTACTTATTTATATAAAAATTTGATAACATTCTATGTTTTAATTTATTTTATTCTGAATAAATTCAATTAATTAATTAATTAATTGATCTTAGTTTACAAATTTATTATATTTAATTATAATAAATCAATAATAAAATTTTAAAAATATAATGAATTTTTTTAATTAAATAAATGAATTACTTAAATGCTAATAATTATTTTAACTATTTAAAATTAAATAAGGCAATGAAATCAATGAACACTAAAAGTATATATTCTATTGGGACTTTCTTTTTTCGTTATTATTTTCAAAGGCATCGTAAATAAAATCTACGAAATACCAACCGATAACTGTAGAATACAAGTAGCCGGAGGGAAGCTTGGGGGCTGCTGCAATGGCGGCGTTAACGAAGCATATCCATACTCACTTCTTCCAACCTCTTTTCGCTTCCTTCAATTTTCAGTCGCGCAGTCTTCGGTCTCCCACACGAATCTCGCCGACTTTATCCTTTCGTAACTCTGATTCTCACTTTATTGAAGCTCTGAAACTCGTTGATGAATTCGACCCCGAAATTCCCTTGGAGAAGGCCGTCACTCCACCCAGCTCCTGGTACACCGATCCTTCATTTTTCGATCTCGAGCTCGATCGTGTCTTCCACAGAGGATGGCAGGCCGTAGGTTCGCTTCCATCTCTAAATTGTTGATGCTCTTTTTCTTTTGCGATTCTATTTAATTGTAGCTTCATAGCGAGGAGATTAATTGCTTGATTTCAGTGCGATCTGTGATTATAATAGAGATTATTTAACTATTTAGACATTCGAGCTCCTTAATTCTAAATCTCTCCCAGCCAAGTCATTTCGTTGATGTTACGCTTTCAGAAACCTTCATTTAGTATTTCCTTCTCGTGATCTCAAGCTAGAAAGAGAATAGCTGCCTTCAGAGATTGACAAATGGAAGAACTAAATTAGGAGAAGAAGAAAAGAGAGGATCGCCATGGTTTGATGACTCCTTTCATTAGCGGTTAGGGATGATTTTCGAGCTGACATATTTGCGAGTGGTAAGCGTAACTCAACCAGAGTCTAAGTGTGAAAGAGAACGAATGAAAGTTATCTCTGACCAAGTATAGCCTAAGCCCACCACTAGTAGATATTTTCTATTTTGACCCGTTGCGTATCGTTGTCAGCCTCGTGATTCTAAAACGTATCTGTTAGGGAGAGGTTTCCACACCCTTCTAATGAATGTTTTATTCCCTTCTCCAACTGATGTAGGATCTCACAATCCACCCTCCTGGAAACATTCCTTACAAAGGTGTGGAAACTCTCCCTAACAGACTCGTTTTAAAACCGTGAAGTGACGACAATACGTAACGAGTTAAAACAAACAATATCTGCTAGTGGTGTGCTTAGGCTGTTACAAATGGTATTAGAGCCAGACACCAAGTTGTGTGTCAATGAGGACGCTGGACCCCAAGGGGGTGGATTGTGAGATCTCACTTCTGTTGGAGAGGGGAACCCCACATCGGTTGGAGAGAGGAACGAAGCCTTCCTTATAAGGGTGTGAAAACCTCTCCCTAACAGACGCGTTTTAAGAACGTGAGGTTGACGGCGATACGTAACAGGCCAAAACGGACAATATCTACTAGCGGTGGGATTGAGTCGTTTCAGACCATTAGTATACGCATTAACTAAGAACTCTGAAGTTCTTGCTGCTTGACGGAGTAACTCTTCATGGGGTTTCTCATGCACTCAAAGCAGGCTAATCCCATTCAAACTGTGTACTCTTTGTTTTACACCTAATGCAATATGCTCCCTTGTTTCCTCTTTAGATTACAACTCTGACAATACTAATGCATGGATCATCAACTTCTTGTGCCCTTGGCTTCTCAGGATATGTTGAACAGTTGAAAGATCCCCATGATTTTTTCACAGGCAGGTGTGATTAATTGTCTGTTACCATTTATTACCATTAGTATAAAATCTAAAGAGCAGTAATTTAACCAAATATGGGATGCTAGAGATATGTGTTCTTCCCCACCATAGCTGGTCTGTAAAATTTGTTTGCGCTGTCTCCTTGTCCATGGCAGGTTGGGAAATGTAGAATACGTTGTCTGCAAAGATAATAACAAGAAGGTTCGTGCATTTCACAATGTCTGCCGCCATCATGCCTCACTTCTTGCATCTGGATGTGGGAAGAAGTCCTGCTTTGTGTGCCCATATCATGTGAGTTCACTTGCATTATCTTCCTGGGATGTGAGATTCTATATATATGTATTGAACAGGGTTATTCCATAATTTATGCAGGGATGGACATATGGGTTGGATGGAGGGCTGCTTAAGGCGACTAGAATAAATGGAATTCAGAACTTTGATGTAAATGTATGTAATTATAACCATTTTGATATGATATTTCTGAATGGCTTAATAGCTGGTTGATCTATTTAATGGAGATTAGGATTTTGGGCTCGTACCGTTACCTGTAGCGACATGGGGGCCGTTCGTTCTTCTCAATCTGGATGAAAAATTATCATCTGAGCTGGTTGTTGATGAAGATAAAGTGGCATATGAATGGCTGGGAAGCTGTGCAGATTTGCTGAGTTTAAATGGAGTTGATGCTTCTTTAAGTTTTGTCTGTCGACGTGAATACACCATTGAATGTAATTGGAAGGTATAGTCCTTGCATCCTTCTAGAGAAATGGTCGTATACTGTTGTCACAATCTGTAACAGTTAAAGCCCACTACTAGCAAATATTGTCCTTTTTGGACTTCCTCTTTAGGTGGAGAACAAAACATTATTTATAAGGGTGTAGAAACCTCTCCCTAGCAAACGCATTTTAAAAACTTTGAGGGGAAGCCCAAAGAGGACAATATCTGCTAGCGTGGGCTTGTGCTGTTATACCTTGGGGAGGTGTAAACGAAGCATGCTTTATGAGGGTGTGAAACCTCCCCTAGCAGACGCATTTTAAAAACCTTAAAGACTAGCTCGAAGGGAGAAGTCCAAAGAGGACGATATTTGTTAGTGGTGGGCTTCGGCTGTTACACCTTGGGGACGAGAACGAAACACTCTTTATAAGGGTGTGGAAACTTCTCCTTGGAAAACTCGTTTTAAGAACTTCAAGGGGAAACCCAAAGAGGACAGTATCTGCTAGTGGTGGGCTTGGGCCGTTACACGTTCGGGAGGAGAACGAAACATTTTTTATAAGGATGTAGAAACCTCTCCCTAGCAGACTCGTTTTAAAAACTTTGAGAGGAAGCCAAAAGAGGACAATATCTGCTAGCGGTAGGCTTGGGTTATTACACCATCCTTATGGGTTTTGGCTTTTTGTAGGTTTTCTGTGACAACTACTTAGACGGAGGGTATCATGTCCCGTATGCACACAAAGGGCTTGCATCGAATCTCAAGCTCGAGTCGTATTCTACAGAAGTACGTTGACTGTTTATTTTAAATTCATTACCAAACTACCGTTATAGCCTTATGCTTTCATACAATTTGCTGTTTTAGTGTCTGTTTACTTCAGAATATAACTTGTGTTGTAGATATTTGAAGCTGTTAGTATTCAAAGTTGTAAGGGTGGGGGAGAATCAAAAGGCGATGATTATGGTCGTCTTGGACCAGAAGCACTCTATGCTTTTGTATACCCAAACTTCATGATAAATAGGTACTTCTTGGATACATCAACATATCTGGCTCTTTGGCTATTTATGTTTCGAGACGTTTTGTGCTGATGTTCGTCTCGTCTCGTCGTTTTACGGGTTATATAACAGATATGGACCTTGGATGGACACTAATCTAGTACTCCCACTCGGACCTCGAAAATGTCTAGTGGTTTTCGATTATTTTCTCGAAACTCCTTTTAAGGTACTTTCAAGTCTTTCAAACTAATGAATATGCTACAAGTTCTCACTCGTGTTCTGGTTAACACGAAAACTCAGCAAAAACTGAGATTGTGTTATCGAAGTTTTTCAGTTTATTCGAGTTTATACGTCTTCTCTTGATTTCATGTTCAGAATGACGAATCGTTTATACAACAAAGTTTAGAAGACAGTGAACGTGTGCAGGTATTACAAACAAATCCACCCCTTTCCTTTAATTCAGTTGTTCTTTCTCTCTTACACATTGGTCCAAATAATTTTCAGATTGAAGACATTATTCTGTGTGAAGGTGTTCAAAAGGGTCTCGAGTCGCCTGCTTACAAGTTCGGCCGATACGCTCCTTCGGTCGAGAATGCGATGCACCATTTCCATCGTCTTCTTCATCTTAACCTCACAAAATAATTGTCCTAGTGTTACTAATCTGAACTCATAAGTCAGGTATCTTTTCTCATCTCATCGTTTTCATTTTAACTCGTTAACATATGATTACTCGACATCGGATATTCTGATGGTAGTGTGAATAGAAAGTTATTCGATTCCAATTGTCTGACTCGGAATACAGGTTGACTTATAATTGTTATAACTTCAATTAAATTTGTGGCTAATTTAGACAATTATACAATTAATACGTCAAAATATTGTAATCAATCAGGATATTTAATTTTCAACTATATAGACGAAAATTACAAGTTTAATTATCGTTTATGTTCAACGAGTTTTTAAATTTTAAAAGGCATTTTAATATAAAATTAAAAGTTTTCAAAATCAAAATGAAAATTACTTTATTCAATTTTATTGATTTATTTTTAAAAAATTAAAAAATTAAAAAATTAATTGTTTGGTATTCAAATATATTGAATACCAATATGAGTTTAATTAAGTGGTAATTTATGTATATTTATTTGTAATAAAATAAAATAAAATAAAATACTGATGTTTTTATAAAAGGAAATGAAATTCACTTGCTTATGAGTAATTTATTTGACGGTAATAATTTAATTTTATCATAAAAAGAAAATAATTTAAAAAAAAAAAAAAAAANAAAAAAAAAAAGAAGAGAGAGAAAATCAGGAGAGGGAAAGTGGGAAAAACCCGGGAAGAGACCAACTCATAAACCCTAGCGCGAAGGAAGCAGTCTTCTTCTTCTTCAACGCGAGAAGGCGCATGTCCCGAACCCTAACCAACTCTGTAACTCCATCTCTTCTCGCCTTCAAACCTCGTCAAGTTCTTCTCTCCCACCACGCTATGAAGCAAAGAAACGACGCCCAAACTCCCAAGTTTGCCGATGAAGCCGCATCCTTACACCCGGAGCAGAGGACTCTTCTTCTTCACGCTGTAGCCTTCTTTTTGGAGCGCAATGGCTTCTCCAAAACCCTCAAGAAGTTTCGTTCCGAAGCGCAGATTGAGGTCCGTACTTCTTCGCACTGTAGCACTTTATCCACTGGTTAATTTTGTATTATTCACTGGTTGCCCATTATGCTACGCAATTCATGTCGCTTGCTAGATGAATCACGTAATCGAATCCCATAGTACGGAGTTGGTGGCTAAATCCTATTCATGAGCTTCTCATTCGAAATGTTTGCGTTTTCTTCGAACAGTCTGGTTTAATCCTACTTTCATAATTTTATAGAACAAGTTTACTACTAGTTCTTTATAATAGTCTGAATTACTCCAAAAAATTTTACTCCGAGACCTTCTATTTGTTGTTAGATGGGGATATGTGATGTTATTTTACTGTAATTTAACTTGTTTCTAGTGTGGATTCTTATTCTCTCACAACTTCTTTCATTTCAAAAGTTAGTTTCGGCCGCGAATATCTTTATTGAAACAATTTCCATTTCTGTTGCTATTCGTGCAGAAGGATTCTTCAAAGGAGTTATTGCTTAGTCTCGAAGAAATGTGCCACAAGCATTTTAAGAAAGGGTAGGTTCAGATATTCTCTCTATTACTGTCTGTTAATGAATGAACGTGTAACTTAATCAGAGATGTGCCTCAATCTTAGCATTTTAAGTATAAACATGTTAATGAACGTGTAACTTATTTTCAACGAAATTGCTGGTTCTGCTAAGCATTTAAATTAGTTCCCATTTGTTTCATAATAGATGTTCATAAATCATTTATCTATGTTCCAAGTGATAGCATTAGTGACCATGGTAATTTTCCAGATTTTGACATTTCATCGTCATGCTAATAGTCTCAAGCTGCATCTTGTTCCTTTTCTTTTCTATTGAGTTCTTTTGCCTCAATCTTATTAGATCTTGAAATAAATTCATTTATCTAACTTAAAATTCTAATATGCAGTAGTCAGGCCGTCACACCCCAAAATAAACCAGGTATCCTCATATTGTCTACGTTTATAAATTTATTAATTTTGCTATGTTTTTGTTAAAGAAATTAATACTTGAAATTATCGATCTTAAATGCACATCTCCTTGTGCTGGTTTTGATCTAGTAGATGAAGAAATGATGACGGAGGTTGCTGATGATAGGGTTCCTGAAGAACAAGAGGAGCCTGCAAAGAAGTCCAAGGATAAAAAGAAAATAAAAAAGAATGCAGTTGCAGATAAAGAGAAATCAGAATCTGCGCATGTGGAGAGTTTGAAAAACTCCAATGGCACAGAACCTTCCGAAGGCACTACTGTCCATGAGGAGGCAGGAAAGAAATCTAAGGATAAAAAGAAAAAGAAGAACAAAGAGAAGATAGAGGCTGTTGCTACAATCCCCGATGATGTAACTGTTTCAAGAGATTCTCAAGCTGTAGACTCAAATGGATTGAATGGTAATGTTGCCACTCTTGACGAAAAGGTTGTCAAATCCAAAAGTAAGAAGAAAAAGGACGGTCGACATTTAAGTGACACAAATTCAAACCAGCTAAATGATGGTACCAAGATGTTACACGAAGAGGAACACAACGACAATTCTAAGAAGAGGAAAAGATTGGCTTCTGAAGATAACGACAGTCATGCTGTCGATGAGAAAGAAACCGAAGATGTCAAACGTAGAAAATTAGAAGGTTCAAAAGGATGCAATGATGGTGTGCTGTCTACAAAGGTTGATGTAAATGAGCTTTCTCAGGAGACAGATGTTGAAAAAACCGCAGAGAAAACTTCTTCAAAGAAACCTTGGAAGAAATCTTCAAATGGCTCAACTGAGGTATGTTAATATTGTCATCACATATCTACGCAAATATTTTGATGTTTGCAGAAGACCCTCCAAAGATATGTTAATATTTTGTGATTCTAGTTAGAAACAAGTGAATTCTACAAATTATGATTGTAGCCAAAGACCAGTGATCATGAGGGTAGTGGGATCAATGTTTGAAATTTTAATCCTTATCTTTAGCTCAGAGGTTCATTTAAATTTGATACAAATTCAACTTTAGCTGATATAATATGATGATATAATTGCAGCCAAAGACCATTAATGCGTTCCAAAGGGTAAAAGTAGATGCTGTGACATTTGCTGATGAGAAACTCGCAGATAATTCATACTGGGCGAAGGTGTGATTTGCTGCTTATTATGATGTTAACCTTTTTGCTGCTGTCTTTTCAGTGGGTTCTTTTGTTTCTTACTTGTAATCTATGATACTGCGCAGGGTGGAGCCGAGACTGGGTATGGTGCAAAAGCTCAAGAGGTTCTTGGCCAGGTTAAAGGAAGGTATTTTTCATTTCTATTTAAACTTCTAGCTCAGAGGTTACACCAAGTCTTGTGAAGGGAATTTCAATGTATTTTCTGGTTTATGAAACGGTTTCGTAATTCAAATTTCTAATTTCGTAGGGGTTTTCGACATGAAAAGACGAAGAAGAAGCGTGGATCATACCGAGGCGGAGTGATAGATCTGCAATCTCACTCAGTAAAGTTCAATTATTCTGATGAGGATTGACCATATTTTAATGGGATTCACGATTCTGGTCTTTAACTGCTTTTGATCATTCATGAATGAAGTTTCCATCTCTGAAAAAATTTTGGTCGTATGTTCCTCCATAGAGTAGAAACTCTAAAGAATTGATGTCCAATATTTAGCATCATATCTTTTTTTGGAGTCCATGAATGGGCTATGCCTCATCCATTTTGAACTTATTATTAATCCACTTTGTAGTTCTCCACATGATTTCTTTTTTAATTTTTTTTTTTTGAAAATACAATATATATTTGTATATGCCTAGAATATAAAACTATAGATTATATTAGATATCATTTATGATTTTTGTTGAGTTAATATGTGAGGTTTCATGTTGGTGGGTGAAAGGGAATGAAATATTCTTGATAAGGATATGTAATTCTTTCTGTAGTAGATGTGTTTTAAAGAACCTTGAGAGAGTTCGAGAAAGAAAACCTAAAAAGAACAATATTTGTTAGCGGTAGATTTGGACCGTTACAATGTCTGAGCTCTAAAGACGATATTTGCTGCCCTTAAACAAAGCCCAAAAACAATATTCTTTGAATGTTACTTAATGAATTCTTTGAATGTTGTATTTTTTTTAATTATTATTTTTAAAGCAAACGTGNAAAAAATTAAAATAAAAAAAAAAAAAAAAAAGACAAATTGTTAAAAGCAATATATTTAATTAAATTAAAATAATGGAATATATTTTCTGCCTCGTCAAATGACTAATTTAAAAGTAATTTAAAAAATAAGGTAATTGAAAAAAGAAAAAAAAAACATATTGGAGAATCAAAAGAAGTGAGAAATATCCTAATTTTAAGTATTCATCGGAATATTTATTAGATATTTGAAAATTTTAAAACAGGACTTAAAATGAAGGATTTATAATTTAACTTAAAAAAGAACGAAACTTTCTCCAACGGCTGAGATTAATTGTAAATAGATTGGAAGATTTTGGGCCGTCGATGACGAAAGCCTCGAAACCAAGGATCCTTTTAAAACCCTAGACCCACTCTGCTAGATCAACCCTTTTCGCGCAAAGAGCTCCGCAGCCGCAACTTCGACCATCTGAGCAAGAAGTATGTTTCTCTATATTTCTTCATTTTCACCTCTTATTATTGTTTCTATTTCATGATTTCTAAGAATCTGTAGTAATCGTGAGTAGTGTTGACGAGAATCGCAATGTTTTTCTTATTTTGAAGAATGTCAATGAAGTTTTTATCTTCTATTGTTCTGCCTTTTGGTTTGTGATTGATTTAGGTTTTAGAATTTTGATCTTACTTTGGTTTCGTTTAGAGAAATGAGTGCGGAAGGAGTCAAGGCTAGCCCGGTGGTTCCGGAGTCCGTGTTGAAGAAGCGGAAGAGGAACGAAGAATGGGCTCTGGCTGAGAAAAAAGATCTAGTGGCTGCGAAGAAGAAGAATGCTGAGAACAGGAAACTGATCTTTAACAGGGCTAAACTCTATGCCAAGGAGTATGATGAGCAGCAAAAGGAGTTGGTTCGTTTGAAGCGCGAGGCTAGACTCAAGGGCGGATTTTATGTCGACCCTGAGGCCAAGCTTCTGTTTATTATCAGGATCCGAGGGTGAGTCTTTTTTTAGTGAGAAATCATTATTTTGGACTGGTTGAATCGTTTGTATCAGCGTTTTTATTATGCTTTTGGATTTTCAGTATCAATGCTATTGACCCAAAGACGAAGAAGATTCTGCAGCTTCTGCGTTTGAGACAGGTAACACATTACTTCATTGACTTCATCTTACAGACGATGAATTTAGACAATTTCTTCAAGCGAATTTTTGTTCGTTTAGTTTCAATTTTATCTCACAAATAAATATTATTTGATGCATAATAGTTTTGCCATTGTTAGTGTCTATCTGTTGCTGCACTCTTCTTATACAACATATGAGTTAATTCACTGATTTCTTATACAACATATGGAAGTTAATTCACTGATTTCTTATACAACATATGGAAGTTAATTCACTGTTCTTATACAACATATGGAAGTTAATTCACTGTTCTTATACAACATATGGAAGTTAATTCACTGATTTCATGTAGAGTGGCTCTCCCCCCATTTTTTGTAATTTCATTTCTCTTAGATACATATACGTCTGTCATTGAAGCATTTCTTTTTGGAAGTTTACTTCAAAGATTTTGTTTCTGTATATTTAATTAATGGTGAAGAAGGCTGTGACACTAAATTACTTTTTGGGTTTTGACTATTATATTTTTCTGTGCTGTAGATTTATAGACAGCTTCGCATGTATCATGTTAATATAAACATTTTGATGTAGAAACACTCCTGAAATTATAAACCCCTTGGTTGTTTTTGTTGGAAATGTATTCATTGCAAATATAGAGTTTTACACCTCACACGATTACCAACCCTGCAGATTTTCAATGGTGTCTTTTTGAAAGTGAACAAGGCAACATTGAATATGTTACACAGAGTGGAGCCATACGTTACATATGGGTATGTTTTTCTTGTATATCTCCTTTCCTTTTCTTTTGGGTTTTCTAGAGATCAAACTTAACTCATCTTGTTTTACTGAACTGATACTTTCAGGTATCCCAACTTGAAGAGCGTTAAAGAACTCATTTACAAGAGAGGCTTCGGAAAACTCAACAAACGAAGAACTGCTTTGACTGACAACTCCATCATTGAGCAGGTGTGTAGCTTGAATGAAATCAGTATTGTATTTTGTAACTACTACAACTCTGATGGGTTTGTTTGTTCCAGGCTCTTGGGAAGTTTGGTATTATTTGCACAGAAGACCTCATCCATGAGATCTTGACAGTGGGACCCCATTTTAAGGAAGCCAACAATTTCCTGTGGCCCTTCAAGCTGAAAGCTCCTCTGGGTGGTCTTAAGAAGAAGAGGAATCACTATGTGGAAGGAGGTGACGCTGGGAACCGCGAGAACTACATCAACGAGCTAATCAGAAGGATGAATTAGGTTTTTACATTTTGTGTTGTTTCTCCAAAGTTCATGGATTTATAGGTTTTTTATCATTTGAAGTATCGGTTTTGGAATCAGAATGTTTTGCTACTATTGTTTCATCATTAGTGTACTTTTATCCTCCGAATTATTATCGTTGAGAACGGTTTAAATTTTGATTTTATTCCAGAAATTTTGGTATTTCCTTTCTATTTTATTTATTGCAGGACTTTCATGTTCTTGATTGCCATTTTCTGGGTCTGCTGGGTAGTAATAATTTCTCTTATTATTGTTATTATATTTAGTAATTTAAATCTCTTGAAATAGATAAATTACTAATAATTATAATTTTCATAGTGGTTTGTTTATAAATAGATTTAAATCTATATTTTTTCTTAAAATGGTGAAAGAGTCAAATTTTAACACTAAAAATGCAATGATTGCTAAATTGTTTGTATTTTATATGTTTTAATTTGAAATATACGAATAAATTAAACTTTTCTGTTCAAGCTTATCGAAATATAATCATGTCGCCACGTGTCCAGCCGTGGTTTCTCCTGCCGGACACGTGTTCCTTAAATTGCTATTAAAATGGCGGAGTCTAGGGGAGGGGAGGCGGTGAGAATCGGAGAGAGATGGAGGCGAATCACCAAAAGCAGTCTCCACTGCAACAACAAGAACAACAATCGAAAACGGAATCCAAATCAAACGACGGCGGGAGAGGTAATGAGACAATGGATCCGACGACGAAGCTCTTGATTCGTGAAGCAATCGTTGCCGGCGAGAAGGGCGGTGGATCGGAGGCTGACGACGCTGTGGACGTCCTCGCCTTCAACAGATCAGTGAACAAAATTGACTGTTCTCTGGAATGAATGAATGAATGAATGAGGTCTGTGTTTCAATGTAATCCTCCTCTGTTTCATTTCTTTAGAATAAAGAAGAGCAAGAGCTCCATCACGAACTCAAGAACTCCATTACTTCGCTTGGTTTATATATATCTATCTATGTATATATATAGAACAAATAAAACGTGGTTTACGTGTTTTGATCCAAGTAAAAGTGGATGTGTCCAAATCCATTATCTCTTTGGTTATGTTTGACCAAAATCCTCGTGGGGGAAAGGAAATTACTCCTTAGTTTCTTTATTGAATTAATGGTTCAATCTCTTTTAATCTATACATTTTTTAATTTTCAAATCTCGTTTCCAAGCTTTTCATAAATTTTGACGAAGGAATATTTATTTAATTTTGTAAAATAGTAATAATAATAATTTATATATTAAGAAATCACATGAAAATGTTGGTAAATGTTAAGCTTTTGTATTTCGATTTTGAAACCTCAAGAAAATACTATAATAAAATTTGAACTAAATTAGAATAACTTTTGATAACATTATTATTTTGTCGAAAATGAGATTAAAGACATCATTCATTCCCTACCACATTCCCTACCAACTATTCGGTTGGTAAGGAAAAGAGAACTTTAATTTTGGAATGGTGACCAGATCCGCATTGTAAAGTTTAATTTAATTACTCAAATCTAGTTCTATTTAATAGTATCCATCAATGTTCATTTATTGGAATTCGTTATAAATCTACTTCAATTTTATTTTATTGATACATAAGGTACAAAAGAACCAGCATATTCTAAATATTCCAGCATCCATCAGAACATTAAAGTGAAATCAACCACATAAAATGGCATGCAATTGCAAATTAAGGCTATCAAATCACAGAACAAGAAGATGCAGAAAGATTTCAATTAATATAAACCAACTAAAAGGGGGAAAATCCTCTAGGAGAGGCCGGAGAGAAGTCTTTCTCTATCTACAGTTTTCGATGCTGTACAAAAAGAAAAACAACAACAAGATTAGATGCATCTAATCGAGTCAGATCCAAATCCTGATCCTCATCCGTTTCTCCAAAAATTCAATCAAACACTTCACGGAAGAACGGGAACACGAACTACGAGTAGCGGTTCAAATTAGATCCATCGATAGTTCGATGAAAACCGAGACCTAATTTCTTTTTCTTTCTTAAATTACTACCAGTGGCACAATTCGAGACGGCGAGAACAGAGAGTACAAAGATACTTCCTCTTGATCTTGAGGCAGAGAGGAAGAAAACAGACCTTCCATCGCCTTTCGACATCAATGGCGTGCACTTTGCCTCGACAGAAAGGACACGTTCCTGGCGCTTGTTGTCGACCGAGCTCTTTCTCTTTCTCGTCCCATACACAAGCGAGCCACATTCTTCTGCAGCCTCTCGATGCTCCTTCTACGGCGGCAAGAGAGGAGTTCGTTCGGCGGAGCGCGCAACCAAAGCCGGAAAGCGAGATGAAGAAGACGGGAATCGAAAAGCGAGAAAGAGAGAGAAAAAGAGAGGAAAAAGAAAGAGGCAAAAACGGTGAGAAAGGGGGAAGGCGCTTTTTAGTTGTAATGAACTTAAAATCTGACATATGCGGAACCCGGTATTTATAGGGAGAGATTTCGGCTTCGTGAGTGAAATAATATTATTTTAAAAAATATAAATATTTTTCACTTTTCTTTTTCATGAATATACTAGATTATTCTTTCTTATTTTTCATCTTCATTTTTAACCTTTTTAAATATTTATAATTTATCAATCTAATTTTTTTAATCTCTAAATAAATTAATTTTATTTTTTTATCGACTTATTTGGACACGAGAGTATATCACGAGAGCTTATGCTCAAAGTGGACAATATCATAATATTATAGATATAGAGAGTCGTGTTCATCTAATAATTTAAATATATTATTTTAAATAAATAAAAAAAGTATAAGCATTTCTAATGATTATTGCATTTATTAGATGTTTTATGATTATTTTATGAAATTCAATAATAATTTAAACATATTATTAATAATGCATTTAAACTAATTAATATATTCTGGAAAAATAAAAAACTATCACGTCTCAGCATTTTTATATATTTTAATTTTTATATAATGATTATTATATTTTATCCTAAACACTATATTCTCTAATGTCAATATATATATATTTTTTATAAAGTTTATAATTAAAATTTTCAATACTTTAATCGGAATGTAAAACAAATTATAATTATAAAATAAAAATCTAAAAAAAGAAAAAAAAACAAATTGAAACAGTTTTGTTACGTGACGTGGCGTCACTTTCAGCCGCGGATTTCCACGTAGACGTCAGGAAATCCACGTCACGCGTTGCCATAAAACGAGAATCGTAACCTTCTGGAATTTTGTATCCCTTTGCACCAACTCAGCAATTGGAAAATAAAATCCACTTTTGAAAATATTACCCTTTTAATTTTAAATTTTATTTATCATTATTAAAAATTATTTTTTCTATTTTTATTGTATAATGCAAAAGGAAAGGGAAGCCACTTGTCAGTTGTGATCAGAGCGCATTAGCCACATAGGAAAAAGCGACAATTTATTATAATTGAAGGAATTATTTAATTATTTGGACTTTACCGACGTCTTTTTCTTTTTAAAATGGGAATATATATATATTTTATTTATAAATGTTTTAATTTATGGGAGATTTTGAATTGGGAACTAAATTAAATAGATAATTCCACGTAATAATTGCCACGTTGGAATGTAAATGACTCATCCATCAAGTCAATAATGATGACTCATCATACTCCAATATTTTCCAACTCATCCAAATGATTATTTTCTCGTTTTATTATCTTCTAGTAAATAAATAAATAATTCGTATTTCTTTTTAATATTGTTAAAAATAAAATAAAAAGTAACGAATAAAATTTTATATAAAATTAAAAAGTTACATAAATAAATTTTTTGATTATGTTAGTGGAATTTAATATGTCTAAATTTCCAAATATTAGAAAAAAAGAAAATGGAAACTGAAAATAAGTTACAGGAAGGATATTTTGGACTTTTCCCCTTCTGGTTTCAATGGATCATGCGCTGAGGAAGAAGACGAAGAAGAAGAAGAGGCTGTAATGGCTGATTCAGTCCATGAAAGAAAGCTTTATGAATTTGGGTAAGCATGTGCTCATAAACCCATTTTCAATGGCGTCGTCTTCCTTTCCGCTCAAACACAGCTTCACATTGGTTACTTCTTGCGCGCCAAATCCGACGCCTCGCAAGCTCGTTTCGAAAATCTCCGTCAGCCATTTGTTGAACAAGTTTTTGGTGAAAGAATCTGACCTTGATGAAACTGCTTCCAGTGCTCTCTCTTCCACGCTGAAATTCGCCTGTTTCTGTGACCTGATGACGCCCTCAAATGATCGGATGATCTTCGACTTGAGTGATTCTCTCTGTTCTCTTCTTGATGATGGAGTTTGGTTGAATACGAAACGGTTTTGAATCGAGTGGAGAAATTGCTTCTCGATTTGGAGGTTCTTTGGTGCGGATTCTGGATCGCCGGGGAGAGGTATGCTTTCCTCTGTTTCTTCTTGTGGTTCTTCGTCTTCCTCGGCTTTGAGGTTTAGGTCGAGGTTGTTAGAGCTTGATTGCCTCGATAGGTTACCGCTTCCGTTGATTTTCACTGCTGCGTCGATGGTGTTAGGGATTGCATCTCCTTCCTCTTCTTTGATTGTTCTTTGCTTCTTTGTGTTGTTTGGGGATTCCCATTCGGATTTTCGCTTCTGGTCTACACTGAGCGCTCCAAAACCAGAATTGCTCGCGATATTCAGTGTCATAGAGATTATGGAATCTGTATCCTTATCTGGTTCTCCACCTCTGGTCAAAATGAATATGAATTTCCGAGCATTTCCATCCTTTTCATCTATTCCTCCGAATTTTCCACCATTGAATCGATCTGCTAGGAACTTCATGAATTGAGGATCTCCCCGATCAATCTCTTCAACTAAGACTACCAGTTTTTCTTGTGATTTCATGGCGTTTTCGAGGATTTGAGAAGATGAAGTTGCCTCATTGTCACCTCTCGCATTTATCTTGCAGAGTTGTTCAACAGTCCCAAAGAAAGATTCCGCAATGGCTCGAGCTAACCTTCTTTTGCCAATCTGATCATCCCCTTCAATCAATATCCAAAAGAATTCTTCATTTGTTGATTTGAAACTGATCAATGCTTCAGCTATGGAAGGAATGGTCTCTGATTGCCAAGGCACATTCTCTTGCAATGATTTGCTCAGATGATCTCTCTGTGTCATTGCTTCTTCACTCTTCTTCGTAATTGCCAATTTTATTGGATCTTTGAAGAACAGGGAATCACCTAGCGAGAGAGAAATGTTTACTTCCTTGTTATCTTCTTCCATGTTCTTGAGACAATCCAAGCTTGATGATGCACCCTGATATCTCTGACTTTCATTGTCGAAATTGAACTCGGTGATGCAGGATTGTTGCCGCCTAAACCGAAGCATCTGATTTGAACTTCGCATCATGTTCACTGCTGGTTCGGTGAAGCTGATCGTATCTGAATCTTGGAACATGCTGTTCCTCGTCGGAAATGGATGTGGCCAAGTATTCAGGTACTTACTTCCACTGGAACTTTCATTGCTGTGCATAGTGGATTTCTCCTGACTCTGAGGACACAAAAAAAAGTAAACCATGTTGATATGTTAACAACGTAGGATCCAACATGAGATTAGTACATTTGTAATATTAAGAAATGTTGAATATGTCAATGATCTAACCAAAACTGAATCAACTGGACGTTCTTTAAAGCGAAGTGATCGAACCAACTAAGTTCCATTGGTTTTCTATGCACTAAATTTCAGCCATCAGTCAAGTTCTTCTTGAAAGAGAAGGATTCTATATTTGTACCTTAAGATGGGATAGTTGGGTGCTGAAGGGCTGCAGCCAGGAAGGCAACTCTTTCTGCTGGCTTGACTCTAATTTCTGAGCTTCCTTATAATGATTGGAAGAACAGTCACAGCAAGTGAGCTTGTCTTGGCCCTCTTGAGCAATACTGAATGGCTTTGTTTCCCAAACTTGTGACGGGTTCTGAGAGAAAGGCGTCGTCGAGCCATGAACACTGCAGAACAGGTAACATCATTGACTTATGAGCCTATCTATCTCTATGCTTCAAGCAGGGAATGGAATTATGAAATACAAACCTGAAACTGTGCAGGCTTAAGCCAAGTGCTCCATCTGAGGGAACAGGAACTGCTTGAAGATCCCATCTAGTCTCGAGAGTTGGCCGTCTCATTTGACATCTCATGTAAGTCTGATAACTTGATGTTCCCATTAGCCATAACTTTGTGCATGAAATACTGTGGAATGATATTAGCCTCGTGATTTCTTCGATTACGTGATCGATTTGGCTGTAACCTGAAGCTTCTTTAACATCTGTTTCAACCATCCATTTCAAGTCTCCTGTATATATTATGGCTCCCCACCCTCTTGAAACAAGGGAGTCAATGTTCCTTCTCAGCTCTGCCACCTTTATTTCAACGTCTTCTCTTTTCATGGAGCTCAAGGAATCTGGAGATAGCAAAAACTCAATAAATTTGGTCGATTTTAGTTCATTTGGAACCTCTCCTCTTGCTACTCTCCCCATAAGCTCTGAAATCACATCTTCAATTATTGTTATGGAATCACCTATTATGAGTGTGTTCTTTCTCTTCCTCCCAAGCATTGCCTCGAACACCAACTTGACATCTAGCTTTAAAGAAGCGGAAGATTCAGCAATAAGGTTAGTGCTGGATACTCTCTTTTGTGGGGAAAAGGGAAGTGGGTTTTGCTCAGAAGAGCGAGTCAAGAACTGGGTCTGCCAAAAATCCCCTGGATTAAAATGATGGTCGGTACGCGAAGGCGAAGAAGGAGAAGAGAAGATGCCGCCTGAGCTACCATAACAGTGAAAAATAGAGGAAACAGAGGAATCCTCTAAGTTACTCTTGACAAGAGTACTGGAAAACCCAGCCTCTCTCATAACCCTACTGACACTTGGGTCATCCAAAATGGAAATTATAAGCTGCTCCAATTCCACCTTAATGGCTAATACTGGCTGATGCTGTTGTTGTTGTTGTTGCTGCTGCTGCTCTAGGCAGCCCCTTCTCTGGTTTGCCTGAGCTCTTTTGAGTGCTGCAATGAGTGCATTGGAGAGTGAAGGTTGGCCATGGAAAAGAGGACCAGGTGTAGTAGGGAGTCTATTGAGAGCCACATTGAAACAAAGCTCAAGAGCTCTGCAATGGAGAGGATGTGATGTTTGAAGTGGCTGAGACTTGAAACATGCTTGCCTCAAGAGACTACTACTCCTTGAGCTGAATAAAGTAACAGCCACATGTAGAGGAGTGAGCTGAGCATGGCCTCTCCTCCTTGCCAAGCTCAGAGATTGCTTCAGCACGGAAGCAGCCTCCGGTGTAAAGGTCTGATTCGCTGCACAACCTCCCGATCGCATCACTTACCCGAAAAATCCCAACCCCACCAAGTTACCCTCGACAAAGAACACCTGACCACCTTGAACAAAGAACAAAAACAAGAACAAGAACAAGAACAAGAAAAAGAGTTCCTTTCTTCCTTTGATCTTCCTTTAGTTCAGTGAAGTCCTCAATTTGTAGTTGTTGCAGAAGCCTTTCTTAAAGCTGGCCTTGTTCTTCCTTCCTGAAAATGGAAGCATCCAATACCTTGAGCTGATGTTGAGTTAGGCTTTAGAAAGATGGGAATGGACCAAATGCCATTCTTTTTATACTAACTTCTTCTATTTTGGCTTCTTCCCTTTTAGGCTGTCTTTCCATTTGTATCATCTCTTCTTCTCCTGTTAGTTTTCCCACTTTTCCAAGTAACTTTTATTTTTAACTACAATCCACAATCAGCCACCTTCTTGAAAAATGACTTAATGATGAACTAATCCTAATTATCTTTTGTTACAAAAGGAAAGAAAAGTAATAATATTTGCATTATTATGTCAGGGGAATCAAAATGTGATGATTGTATGAGATTAACGATCAAGGAGCTTATGATATGCTGCAAGTTCTTTTGGTTCCAAATGAATTGAGTATCATTTGATCAGAAGGGGTCCATGGAAATGGTATCATATTCATAAGAGGAAGCTTTATTGGGACAGAGAGAGAGAGAGAAAGAGAGTTTGAAAGAAGAATGGAGAACAGCAGGAATTCAAAAGAGGTACTGCTAAAGGCTTAAAGGTGGGAAGGAAGGGATATTTCTGCAATTTTTTAGAGTAAGAAAAGGAAGATTTTTCTTCCTTTCTTTCACTTTTTCACTTTGATTCAATGTTTAATTATATCAGTGTGTTCTTTATATGTAATAAAAGATGCAGAATGTTGGAATGTTGTCGAGAAAGAACGGATAAAGGGTTTTGACGAAACCCTTCTCGAGAATCGTTTATATGCAAATCTAACCAACAGTGATCAGAAGGCTTGTTGCTTGGATTAAACTTGAAAGAACGACATTCAAACATATCTCGTTCAACTTCCTAACGATTCTTCCTATTTCAAATATAGTTTTGAAACATTTATGTAAGATCGAGAATAAATTGATGTGTTCGTAACGAAGAGACAGAAACAAGAAAGCACCAAACCAATTTCCATTAAGACAAGATTCTAACATTATATGAACTACTTTGTTTTTTTTGAAAATGATATGCAAAACCCAGAAGGCCACTTTTGGGTCAAAAGTGATTGGTAGCTGAATGGCTTCCAAAACTTGGGTCTCCAAGAAGCTTCACTTTAATCTGTCACCATATTCAAGCTTTCACTTTCATAGTCAAACTCATAAATCTCCTCCACCATTGATCCCAATGCAAGTTCTAGCTTTGCTCTTAATATTGCAAACTTTATTATACACTTTGGACCCTCCCATCCAACTTTATCGCACATAGCTCAATATCGATAATATTGGCCATTCGAGATCTCGCAATTCGATGCTTTCCTTGACCTTTTTTTCTGTGAGATCCCACATCAGTTAGAGAGGGAACAAAACATTTCTCATAAGAATGTAGAAACCTCTACCCAACAGAAGCCCATGAGGGAAAGTCCAAAGATAACAATATCTGTTAGCGGTAGTATCGGGCTATTACAGTTGGTATTAGAGGCAAACACAGAGTGGTGCGCCAGCGAAGACATTGGACCCTCAACCGGAGTAGATTGTGAGATCCCCCATTGATAGTTGGATAGGAGAATAAAACATTTCTCACAAAGACTTGAAACCTCTGCCTAACAGCGTTCGAATGTCGTATTTGAATGACTAGATTTTTACAAATCATTGAAACATCATATTTGGGGTTTGAAGGGGAAAAAAGATACAAAAGTTAGTTGAGAAATCATTGGAACATTATAGAAGAAACTTGTAATTATGAATTTCCCTTTTAAATTTGATGATCCAATGAGGAATAATCATGGAGTCCAACATTGTTTCAATCTCAGTTCTTTCTGAAAATCTCAATGATTTGGTCTGCATTTAACACAACAGATTGTCAACATAAAAAGAAAACAAAATTAAATCAAAAGTCATCAACTGATTGTTTATATGCAATTTTTAGATTTCACATCCCAATGTCCAGCCGCTCTCCATTTTCTATCAATTACTGACAACAATACGTAACGGGTCAAAGTGCACAATATCTACTTACGGTAGGCTTGAGCTGTTACAAATGATATCAGAGCCAAACAATGAGCAGGGTGTTAACGAGGACGTTGGGCCCCCAAGGGAGGTAGATTATTGTGAGATCTCGCATCGGTTGGAGAGGAGAACAAATCAATCCTTCTAAGGGTGTAGAAACCTCTCCCCACTCGGTTGGAGATGAGCATGAAGCATTCCTTATTAGGGTGTAGAAGACATCTCCGTAACCGGCGATATCTGCATGATAAATCACTAATCAACCCACAAACATAAGTTGACGGGGTACAATAAATTTGATTCTAGTAATCCTTCAACACAGGACAAAATTAAGGATTAGCACGAACATTACGGGTTAATCTCGAGATTATTCGAAAGAAACTACAATAACGCAAATCTCTTGACTAACACAATCTTTTGACAAAGAAAAGAAGTGAATTCTTATGAGAATATGATGAGAAGGAGGAATATTTATTTCATAGAAATTAAGCTTTATTAAAGTAATGGCACAAATTTTAAAAAAAATACAATTTATTTATTTATTATTATTAAGCTTTCATCAATTTTCAAGTTCTTTTATACTTTTTGCATGGGATTTTAAGGGCTTAGCTTACCTCCTAGAGAGAACGATCGTTTTCATCATTATGTTCTGTCCTTTATTCCTCTTTTGAGACCACTTTTGTGTTTGTTTTTAGCTTTTCCGTGCTTTTGAACTTGTTCTACTTTTAGCTTTTCGATCGTAAAATTTAGAACGAATGAATGAATGATATGTAAATTAGGTTAGTTCGATGAACGGTTGGAACCCACGTCAACTAATCAAGTGGAAGATCGTAAGTCTATAAGTAAACATTGTTTTTATTGGTACGAGACATTTTAAGTATAGTTACTAGAGTTTATGTTCAAAGTGTACAATATCATGCTATTGTTCTTCGTTGTCCCTATCAGTTGTTCACTGAAGAACATGTCACGCCCTCCTAAAGCTGATTGGGATCGATATATAGGAAAATTTAAGGGCTTCGAGGGAAGAAGATCCTGAGTTAGTCTGTGATGTCTCACCTTGGTTGGGGAGGAGAACAAACCACCATGTATAAGGGTGTGGAAACCTTCCCCTAGCAGACGCGTTTTAAAGCCTTGGGGAAGCCCGAAAGGGAAAGCCCAAAGAGGACAATATCTGCTAGTGGGTGGATCTGGGCCGTTACAAATGGTATCAGAGCTAGACATCGGACGATGTGCTAGCCTGCTTGTTGTTCCCCGAAGGGGGTTGACACGAGACGGTGTGCCAGTAAGGACGCTGGCCCCAAAGGGGGGTGAATTTAGGGGCGATCCCACATCGATTAGAGGACGGAAAGAGTGTCAGCGAGGACGCTGGCCCCGAAGGGGGTAGATTGTGATGTCTCACATTGGTTGGGGAGGAGAACAAACCACCATTTATAAGGGCGTGTAAACCTTCCCCTAGCAAATGCTTTTTAAAGTCTTGAAGGGGAGTCGGAAAGGGAAAGCCCAAAGATGACAATATCTGCTGACGGTATAGTCCTTGTATTGATTTTTTTAATTTTTTTATAAAGGTAAAAAGGGTTAAATGTTATTTTTTAAATTTTATGATTTTTTTTTTAATAATAGATAATTGTGGGATATTTTAATAATATTTTAATGATAGATTTCAGACCATTGGGCTGAGCCCAAACATAAATTGCTTACATTAAAAAAAATAATAATAATAAAAAATAAATAAATAAAACTCTTAATTTTCTTCGAATTTTAAAACAAAAATCGCACGAAAAAAGAAAAAAACTGGAAAAACCGCGCAAACCCTACTTCATCTCTAGTGGCCGCCGATTTCCCGCTCGTGGTCGCCTGCTTGTGGTCGCCGATTACCTCCGGGAGTAAACGCTCGTAACCAGGTAGGCCATATGTTTGCCATTGACTGAGTAGAACTTGAATTCTTGGTTGTTGTTTATCTGATTGTTCATNCTTCCTTTTTTTTTTTTTTTTTTTGCGATCTAAGCACACAAATTTTCGATTTGAAGCGTCGGTGAGCTGGAGGTTTCTATAGTATAATTCCTTCTTTAGATTCAAGTCATCAGAAAGCTTGCAAGTTGTAATTATGGGCAAACCAACCTCTCGGTAAGACTGCGTACTTTCAGTTATCCTTTCTTAGGCTAGGCGCAGCTTCTTATTCCTTTTTTTTTTTGTCAATCCTAATTTTTCTTGTCTGTTGTTGCTGAAGGTCGGATTCGAAATCTAAAGCCGAACGCAAATTTGAAAAGAAGATACAATTCTATGAGAGTGAGTTTGGAACTCTGCATGAACTTGATTGTGTTCGCTGCAAATTGCTTCGCCTTCTTTGTTACAGAAAACTTCTGATATTATTGACATTTTTTGTTTTGATGTAATCTAAAGAAACATTGTTTGAATACAGAAATATAGATAAACAAATAACAAACCTCAATCGTAGAGGTGTGGAATAGGTTTGCTAACACTCCAAATACATTAATGGCAATCTGCTAATTCTATGCAAATTGCTGAAGATATCTGATGTAGTTTCAAAATTGTCTTCCTAATATAGAATATGAAAAGAACATAATCTAATTTTACTTCTGTTGACACTCTGAACATGTTGAGAGTACATTTACAAAGTAAATATCAATCTGTTTCCTTTAAATCAAGTTATGTTTCAATGAAATTTTATTGTTTAGGATCTTCAATTCACGCTTGGGATGTTTATTCCTTTTTTGAGTGCTGTTTGTGATGTCATAGAAAATTGAACGTTTATAAATCTGACTACGTGCAGGAGTTGGTGAAACTATTGCTACCTTAAATGCTCAAAAGACTATTACTAAGGTAAATTTTGTATTCAATTGCTTTGCTCTTACAATTTTGCCATACCATCAAATTTCTTCTTAGTTGGTGGATGTTCAATTTTCTTGAAATCTCGACCCCATGTTTACAGCCCATAGCAGTAAGCATGAGAAATACTTGGTACCGCAGTGAACGTGTTCGAAATAGTTGGGTTCGCCTAATAATAACCTATGTCAAAACGAGTCCAAATTTTCTTATAACCTAACATTGCAAGGGTTAAATGATCTTGAAACGACATGAACACATAGTTAAGAGGGTTTGTGTAACAACCCAGATCCACCGCTAGCAGATATTGTCCTCTTTGGGCTTTCCCTTTCAGGCTTCCCCTCAAGGCTTTAAAACGCGTCTGCTAGGGGAAGGTTTCCACACCCTTATAAATGGTGGTTTGTTCTGCTCCCCAACCAATGTGAGACATCACAGTTTGACAGGGTACTATTGAAAAACCTTTGAATTCTCACAAGGAGCTTAAATGTTGCATACCATCCCCAAGGAAAGAAAGAAAGGGAAAATAACCTATCAGTATCCGTTCTTTAATTCTTTTAGTGTTCTGCTGAAATTGAGTACGTTTTACAGAAGAAACTTCGAAGACGTAAAAGGGATTTGAAGGCTTTCGATCTTACTGCTCTATCGGAATTTCTTCCTGGATTGAAGGCTCCGAAACAAAAAACTTCGGACACCGAGTTAAAAGTAAATTGCAAGTCTAGGCTAAAGTTTGTGTAAGTTGCTTCTTACAACTATTTGACATGTTCTATACTCTGTGGTTGTTTGTTGGTCTTGTAATGATGTGGGTTCATTTTATCAGATTGAAGGAAACAAAGCAAATGGGTACAGTTCTTAATCACCCTGCATTCCAGGCAGATCCCCTGGGAGCTATTCATCTACATTTAGAGAGCACACAACCAGTTGAGGAACCGAAGAAAAAGAAGACGAACAGAAACGGGAGCAAGAAAAGGAAAGAGAAGAAGTCCAAAGCCACTGCAAAACCTTCATCTATGGAGATGTGACTTATCTCTCATCGGCTTTCTTTTGCCATAGTAAGCCTACAGCTTTTTTTTTCAGCCCGAGAAGTTTGTTCGGACGTAACTCTTCGACTAAGAGGTAAGAAGTTCAAATTGTCAGCTCGATCTTGCTTTCTTAATTTTGATTATAAGAACCCCTAGAATTCATGGGTGGGTGAGAGTGGTTCTTTCAAGTTTTCCTTCGACTAAGAGGTAAGAAAGTGGAAGTTGATAACTATGAATGAATGAACTCATATCAAGCAAAAATGAGTTCAATACCATTTGGAATATTTATTTATCAAGTGCAAAATCTTGGATAGGTATTTTCCTTGGACCAAATTGGAACCATGCTTGTTCCTTGAAACATCTTTCACTCCATCTCTCTTTGGTTATGAGATCTTGCCTCATTAGTTCCGAGCTCCGAAATCAACGGTTATCAAATCTTTCTTGTTCTCAATTAAATCTACTTTGTTCATACATAATATTCGCTTTTGTTTTGGGTGTGATTATGCTTTTACTTGTATTGATCTGTAACAGTCTAACCTCATCACTAGTAAATATTGTTCACTTTAGCTTGTTACATATCATTGTTCAATCTCGCGATTTTAAAATGCATTTGCAAGGGAAAAGTTTCCATATCGTAACGATGGTTTAATTAATAAGAAATCATGCTTCCACGTTTTAATCAACCTGCCTTTCATCCTTTAGAATGTGAATCATTTTTAAATGTGACAGAAATTGACAACAGGTTTGAATCCTTAAATTATTAATAAGATATAAAATATGAAAATAAGTTTTTAAAAGCTAGTTTTTTAAAAATTTCAAAAAAGTGCTCTTAACACGTAGACATAAAAGCCAAAAATAAAAAATAATAATTGTTAATTTATCAATAATTGAAGGGAAATAAATACAATATATATAACACGTGCTTATTAATAAAAATAAATGAAATTAAAAAACAACGGGTATATGGTTTTTTTAAAAATAGTATATTCGTGCTAAAGATAAAAAAAAAAAAAAAAAAAAACAAAAAAAAAACTTTGAAAATATATATATATATATATATATATCGCCATCTTTCACCCACTGGAACAAAATTTTATGTCTACGACATATTTAACACGTGTCATATATCTAAGCATCTGGAGATTTAATTCATGATGTTCTTTAATACAATTATTTTTTATCGGTTCATTAATTATGTATATAAAATATCCACGAAATTTAAGAAATATTAAATAAATCTCAGTATAAAATCGAAAGTTTAAGACTGTATTAGGCTATTTTATAGTTCATAGAAATATTAGATACGAAATTAAAAATTAAATTAATAAAAAATAAAAATGTTGGAAATTAATTGAAAGGAATTTGTGGGGATTTTTCAAATGTAAATTGATTGATTGATTGTTTTGAATTCCCATTGTTGAATGGAAATGTGTGGAACCCATTCTTCTTTCTCTTCTTCAAACTATTGTATGGACTCAAATTAAAATTTCAGCTCAACCTTCAAAATTGATTTTTTTTCCTTTAAATAATAATAATTAATAATTAATAATAATTGGATGGTGATGTGATCCATATCAATTATTATATTAAACATTGAACTTTGTTTCCAATTATATTTTTTTTTATTGTAAAAAGTCTTATTTTAACATTAAATTTTAAAATTAATTTAAATACAATTAATTAATCACTTTTTTAAGGCATAATTGTCCTCTTTATTTTTTAACTCTATCTTTACGTGTCATTAATCACTTTCGTAAAAAATTAAAGAGTGTTTAGTTGAAATAATGTCGGGATTTTTTCTTGAATTCTCATCCAATTTTCAATGAAAAATAAAGATGTTTCGCATATTTTGTCTAACTCAAAATTGAGAAACGAGATTGTTGCCTCAACAATCGGTGTGGGCGTCTGAGTATTGACAGGATCTTTCCCTAATACGAAAGAATCGAGATTGAACTCTACTTGAATGTTTTCCTAATGGGACGATTTATGTCGATGTGCAATTAAGATCTCTAATTTCAAATCTTAACGATAAAAAAAAAATAATTAGACTAATAATTTATCAAATTCATCGAAAATAGAATATTTATTTAAAAGATTATATTATCGACCAAAAAATTAATTATTTATATATATATTATAAAAGTAGGGGGCAGGTGAGTCAAGCGAAACCGAGTAAAGAAATGGAAGAATTATTCGCGAGGCCTTGTGGACGGTCAAGATCTTTCCAAGAAACATCAAGACTACATAGTTCACACACACGTGTGTGGTGATTGGAATTTATGTGCGTCGCAGGTAACTCTAGCATTTCTGTTTGTCTATATATAACGATCACACATGAAATTCCATCCATGCCCAAGTTCAGATGCTCAAAGTGATCGTGGACATAAAATTACGATTTTATTTGTTTTTTATTTCCCTAGAAGAGAAAGGAAGGGGGAAAAAACTCTCTCCGTCGAAGCAAGAATCTGATAACGCCGCCGCCGCCGCCGGGATATGGATAGTTTCGGAAACGATTGCATGAATTACTTCGGGAGTGATATCTTCATACCAACGGAAGAGCTCGACAGGTCTTTTATTTTTGCTCTACTTCTGTATTTTCTGTCTTTTGAAAATGTTGATCTGTGGAGTGAGGATTCAGGGAATTTGTAACTCGAATTTGACGCCGGTGTTTTGATTAAGAAAGTTGGGGATTCGACGAGCCGGTTTCCGGATACTACGATTCGAGTTCGCCGGAGGGAGTTCTGTCGTCGTCGTCGGCTACGAAGAACATAGCATCGGAGAGGAATAGGAGAAGGAAGCTTAACGAGAGGCTTTTTGCGCTCCGATCGGTCGTTCCTAATATAACTAAGGTTAGGATCGAGTTACTTGTGTTCGATTTCCGTAATTAGTTCATAGCTCTCTTTTTGGAGTTCTGGATTTTGAAATTAATCAATCGAGAAATGGATTGAGCAGATGGATAAGGCTTCCATTATAAAAGATGCAATCGATTACATCCAAAATTTACATGAGCAAGAGAGGAGGGTTCAAACTGAAATTTCCGAGCTCGAATCAGGAAAGTTTAAGATAACAGGGTGTGAATTTGACCAGGAGATTCCCTTGTTGCTCAGACCTAAGAGGAAGAAAACTGAGAAGTACTTCAGCTATGGATCTCCTGCTTCAAGAACTTCCCCCATTGAAGTCCAGGATGTAAGTTTTCTCCTCTCTAGCTCTCCTTAAAATTTTCAACAAATCAATTGATTTAGGGATTTTGAATTGAGGGGAATGTGAATTGCAGCTTAGTGTAACATACATGGGGGGCAGAACATTAGCGGTGAGCATGACATGCTGCAAAAGAGCAGATTCAATGGTTAAACTCTGTGAAGTTTTTGAATCACTGAAGCTCAAGATCATCACTGCCAATATTTCTGCTGTCTCTGGAAGGCTTTTGAAGACTGTCTTCATTGAGGTAACTACCTTCTCCCCTCTTGATATTCCATCAAATTAAATGAATCCGCTCCCTAACATGAATTCAAAAATCTGTATATTCCCTAATAGCCACTAGAATTTGGTACACTTGAGACATCTAACAGTGAAAAACGTGTCTGCTTCACCAAATAAAATAATTTCCCCCTCTTTTTGTTCTAAGAAATCCAAACTGAGTCAGCTGAATCAAGTCAATACAAACAAATAAATGGAGAAGTGTTTTAAAGAGGAAAAGTAGGAAATTGGGGGCCCTTGCTAGGAATTTGGGCATGTTTTCTGGGATCTTTGAACCATTGAGATACAATAATCGTAAGCCATGTGCTACCGTACACATAGGCATAATGGATCCTCAAAATTTGGGTGGTCTTAGTGGAATGCTTCTTTTTCTTCGTTAGCCTTTGTTATTATCATGTCCCTTTCTTTGACCAGTTTTGTGCTGTGCCTCGTTTATTTTGTGGGTCGAATTTAAAATGTGCTTTAAAGTTATTCTCTCTCTTTTTTTGCTTAATTTTCTCTCAAGGGTGCATAAAATATTTTGATTTTTTAATTTAATGATATTTAAATATTTTTTTTTAAATTTATTCAACTTATGGATAATATGGGTTTATGGTTGTGGATAACTGTTTTTAAAAATTGCTTTGAATAATTTATCCGACAAGCAATCATTTTTCCTTTATCCGTGGGCCAGACTGTCTAATGTCTCTTTTTTTTTTTTTAGCTCAACTTGTGTCCTTATGTTTGGTTCTTTTTTAAAAAATAAAGTGCCACATTTTGTTATTCATTTAGAAATAATTCCAAAATTGTATAAGGAATAAATTATATTTTAGAAATAATCTCTTAATGGTATAGAAAATCTAAAAACTAAACCATCTATCACAATCGACTCCATTTTGAAAAATGAAAAAACAAACGACTAAAAAAATACAGGGTTAGAGAAAAAGGTGAACCACATGAAATTTGTGAGTATTCATGTTTGAAACTCTATTTTCCATTGAAATTTTCTTTTTCATTGAAATACTAAATATGAAGATCTTTGAAGATCTTCTAATTTCTTTTTTATTATTTATTTTAATTTTGAATTCAGCAAAATGGGTAGAAATTCAAACTTTTAGCCTCTCGGTCAAAAATTGAACTCATCTTCATTTTAGTTAGAAATTGGGAGAAATTGGGAGGTGTTTTCATTTTTAAAAGGCACTTAAAAGTACAGCACAAAATGGGGCATAGACTACGTTTTGATTGATTTTGAATGAAGAAAGTTAGAAGAGGTGGGTCTATGATAGCTGTTCATCCAGACAAAGGTAAAATTATAGGAAACAAAAGATATTATATGCAAATAAAGAACGGGACAGAATTAACTGTGGACTCATTGTCAATAAAGCCCCTTAAACAAAGTGGAAGATCCAGTTGTGATGCAATTTTGGTGAGGTTGGTAATGACAGCATTTTGCCATTACCTCACCTCACCATCCCCACACCTTTGGAAAATGTAATTTTGTTGACACACTTTTAATGATTGTGCTTTCAATTATATGAACTTTTCATGTTCAGCTACTGGTAAGTTTATATTACATTAATAAGGTTTTTATATTTTCTGGAGCTAACTGCATATAGGTGTCTTTGTCACAAGGCAGGGAATTATATAGATATACCTCTCCAACCATGTTGATAGATAGTACACAACTCTAGCGCACATTTTGATTGGATCATTTATTAGGAACAATGAAATAAAAAAACAAGTAGTTTGTTGATTAATTAACCTAGAAGAATAGTTACAGCCCCATTTTAAGCCTTGTGGAGCCATCAATTTTGTGGTTTTTACTCACTTTAGCAATATTAGATAATGATTGGTACAAAAATCTCAAAAAAAATATTATGATTAGCAATATTAGTGTTCCTACTTTAGATAGTTATGATTAGCTTTAGCTTTCACTATCTTCTAGAGAGGAAAAAAGAGAAACAGGAAAGAAAATGGTAATAATTGATGTTGTTGTGCCACTTAACTGTGTCTAAATCGGCTTAAGAAGAATCCAAAACCCTTCCCAAGACGAACTCCAAGATCTAATTAAAATTATCCTTTGTTCTGGAATTGCAGGCTGAGAAAGAGGAGAGGGATTACTTGAAAATTAAAATAGAAACAGCAATTGCAGGTCTTAATGATCCACATAGCCCCATGAGCATCTGAGAGTTGGAAACTGGTTCTCTCACACTCCCTGATCAGAGTTTTCCATTTTGCTCTTTCTTGGGGTTGTCGTCATGTCACATGATTTGTTTTCCTTGATGAGAGAGTTCTCCTTTCAGGAGTTTCCGAGAGTTCTTTTCTTGGTCCAAGAAGATATCAAATGTAAGAGTGTAGAATCTTCCATGTATAATTGTCCATGTCGAATGGTTTCATGAGTATCAACACAATTATGTGCTTGAGTTTCTATATTTTCTGGATCTACGATATTCCTCAATCATCATCAAGATTGCAATATATCCAAATTCTCGACACTTTTTTATGAAAACGAAGAGTCAACTTCGCCTATTCAACCAATCTGTAATACTGGGAGTGTGACATAATAAGAGAAGATATTGAAATTGGTCGACATACCTCAGGAATGGTTTGAACTCCTATTGTTTCACCTTGATGTACGAAGCGACCATCTAAGGATAAAAGATAAGGAAAAATAGTGAAGGTCAGTCTAATGATAACTAAGTATTGAGAGCATGGGTCTAATACCACGTTTTTCAATCAATCATGGATCAAATAGAACTATGATAGTAAGACTTTCAAACTCAGGGATGAAATAGAACTATTATTCAAATCTCACATACCAAAAAGATAATTTTACCGATAAAACGAAACAGTGTAGCTTAAAACATATGTGATTCAACTCGAAGACGGAGAACTAAGATAGCTTAAAACATAATCTCCTGGATGAGCGTTGGATTTCAACAGAGTTGTTGAAATCCCTCATTCTTGAACATAGAAGAAACCGTGTAGCAAAAAGTTCTAATGAACCATTCATGTTATAAAATGGCATTAAGACCAAAAAAGTGTTCATATCTGTAACGCTACCTCCATGGAGCACATGAATTACGTACCATAGTAGCAGGATATCTTTAGGGATCACCAGCCATAGTTTCCTTGTGTTTCAGCCTTTGTTAGTAGACCCTTCGCACGCCTCTCGGTTAATTCTCTCTCTTTTTGCTTCATATCATAGTACAATGAAGTGATTTGGTGCTTTCTCTTGTGCAACTTTGAAGGCTTCCCCTTTGTCGAGGTAGGCTACAGAAACGGAGATGCAGGCTAACATAACAGTGCAGTGGAGATAAAAAGAATTCAAGGCCCACAAAAAGCTGACAACCTACCCAACTCATCCTAGAATTCCTTCCTATCTGTCTAGGAGGCCCATAAACCCCAGACACCTGAGGACACTGAAAAGAACCCTCTAACCACTTCCAAATATTTGGCAATTGAGGCGTACCATATTATGATAATACCTCTAAAAGTGTGAGATCTTACCTCGGATATATTTTAAAATCGTGAGGCTGTTGACTGTTGATGACGATATACAACAAGCTAAAGTGGACAGTATCTACTAGCGGTGAGCTTGAACTGTTATAAAAGACATCTTGAGCCTCCAAGATCTCTCACTGCATCTTGGACCATGACCTCTTTAACCGATCTCCTACTCCTTACCCCTCAAACCTCTTACATTCCAAGAAATCACTTCCATTTTAAACAATGTGAAACCCTGCTTTATCTGTTGTTTTCCTTCCCTCATAACTAACCGACCAGACCACTGCAATTTCTTAAGCTACTTATCAGCTAAAATTAGGGAAGTGGGTCGAGACTCATGCCAATTAGAGAAAAAGAACAACTTTAGATTTCTCACATACTATGAGTGTCCACATACATTGACTAATCTCATAACCCAACTACTTAACCTTACAAAATTTAGCTGCAAAATCATATTTTTCAAAATACTTAGCCACCAGCCACGACATTTGAACCTAGAACCCTATATATTTATAAGCTCTATGGAAGGGTGATTTCACCATCCTAGCGCTACATAACATAAAACCTCATTGTATGTTATTTGCGATGAAGTTATAAGTGACATACTGTTGAACACAACTCTCTGTGGGAAACATTCGCACACTTTATTAAGACCAATCGAGAAGAGAGTACAAGACACTTTGTAGAAACCACTACTTTGTGTTGTTTGGTATTTCTTGGGATAATGAACTAAGTAGGGTGGGGAGGTATTTATACTAGAGCGTAGTCAATCTATTCCTAAAATTTATCCGTTTGTTCCTAAAATCCTAAATCATAAATATAATTACTCATACAATGGTTGGGCCTAATCTGAAGTTATAAGTGACATACCTGGTAAAGAGGACCAGAAGCAATTCCAGTTAACTTGACCTGGTTCTGCCTCGGTCGATTCTTAATCAAGGCCTCCTGCTCCACCTCTAGTATTTCCGGCGGAACCTCATTCCTTCTTCTCTTCTCAGGTATTCTAACAACATTTTCAGTGTCCACCATTGCGGGCTGACAGCCAGGGTCACTCCCGTATGGGATGCGATCACCCTAGTTACCATGACTCTCATAACTTTTATAGTCACTAGCGATCGTAGCTTGCAGAATTCCATGCATTTTGTTCTGCAACGAAATTGTGAAGTTGCAGCATTCTCGTTGTTCTCCCGGGATTAGCATCATTCTGCTCAACACCTCTGTAATTTACAAAACTGTCGTAGTTTTCAGTACTGTGATCAATCTTTTGAGTGCTGCCTGAATCATCAGAAGACGATACCCGCACATCTGTATCGAGAATCGATCTTCGCCGAGAGCCTGAGCTCGAAATAACTCCCAACGTTGTCGAATTCCATACATTTTCGACGTTGTCGAGGATTGCCATGCCTTTCAGCGCCTTATTTCATCTTCTTCTTCATCGTCGTCGTCGTCCTCCTCGTCTTCACCCAATTTCAGCAAAGAAGAGTTAACGGGTGGCTTAAATACGACGACCTTTTTTGGCTGGGACTCCGAGGACGAGGGATTTGATTTAGGTTCCTGCAACTTCTTCGAATTAGCTTGTGGAAGGGAAGAAAACATGGATACTGATTCCGTGAGATCACCGTCACCGGCACCATCCATCACCATCAAATCGAGAACTAGAAATCGAAATCGAAGACTTCGTAGGGCTCCCCATAAGCCGTGGAAGGGAAGAGAAAAAAGAGGAAGGTTTAATCGAAGCGGCACCTAATTTTGTTGCCGAGAGCGGATCTCCTTCGTCTACGTCTTCGTTCTTATCATCGTCAAAGAAACCAGTTGGCAGAGAAGGCTTGGAATATTGTTTGGGCTGGGGAATGGATTGGAAGAGGGAAGAAGATTTAGGCGGGGGGGAAGAGACGAGGAGAAAGATGAGTTTCTCTGAGGCTTGCTAATTGACGACGGTGGTTGCTGCGGCGGTTGGTGGTGGTGCTGCTGCCGTTCTTCGTCGTCGTCGGAGACGTAGTTGGCTAACAGTGAGTCCATGAGAAGCGCAGAGAGAGAGAGAGAGATGGCGGGCTTTGGGAAGTAGCGACGCCGTTTTCTTCTTCTAATTAAGATTTTATATTTTTATTTTTATTTTAATTTAATCTTAAATTATCGACGGTTATAACGTGATTCTCTTGATATTGTCCTCCTCTGGTAACTTTAGTTTGAGACAATTGATCATTCCTTAAATTAGTAGACATGAGACTTTAATTAAAGTTAACACTCATCTCGTAAACCCTAAATAAAATTAATTTCTCGTCCTCAATGTTATGATTATAAATAAACTTTTGTTTGATTCTTTTTGTTAAATTCTTCCTCCTTCGCGCCAATTCTGTCTGAAAATATGTGTCCATGCCCTAATTTCTGTTCCTCTTTTACAAGTGCGTATTGGCCACAAGTTCTTTCTCCAGCTCTTCGCGCTCTAACAACTGGCGATCTAGCTTCTGTGGATGGATTCTTCTGTGGAGGATTGTTCTTCCGATACGCTTGGGTTTATGGAGCTTGCTATTCTTCAGGTGAGTAGCCTTCCTGTCGAAGACGGTGAATTTTTGTTTCATAATACTCTTGTTTAACTGTTCTGATTTCGTTCCAAATTGCTCCAGGCTCGTTGGAGTTCGCATTTTTTTAACGAATGCTTGACCGTTGTTGATTGAAATATTTACACGGTATTTTGATCCCTGGGTCGAATTTTTGTATGAAATATAGTTCTTCCTTTGATGATTCTATCCCATGCGGGTATCCTTAAAATTGTTGGTTCTAAATCATACTTTTTCGTGAACGTTGGGATCATGGAAACGAAAAATCAGTATTTGGGGGTTGAGGAAAATGGAGACCGGAAAATTTAAGATTAGGTTTGGCTCGGTGGAAATGTGAAATCCTACATCGGTTGGAGAGGGAAACGAAACAAAGGGTATGAACCTCTCTAATTGACATATTTTAAAACCGTGAGGTTGACGGCGATATGTAACGGACCAAAGCGAATAATATTTGTTAGCGGTAGGCTTAGGCTGGAGTGCATCTATATCAGATTTGGAACTGAGATTAGTGAGTTCGTTTAGGGTCGTCTGTTTTTGGATGGGGTTGCTTGTTTTGTTCATCTGAAAGCTTCTTCTAGACACATTATATTGTCATCCAACTTAAATGTTTGTCTTAACGGAGGAGATTTATTTATGTTATATTAACTCATTACTTTTCCATGTCATGGCAGGCCAAACTCGCACTAAACAGCCTTGAAGTGCCTGTGGGGTAAGCGATTGTCTTTCTTTACCATTATTGCCGGCAAGATCTGCTGTGTTGCAAATTGAATTTACCGTTTGATGCATTTTCAAGAGGAGGATGTATCAACATTCCACCTCAATGCGCATGTTGACAAATAATTCTTGCTTTAACCCAAGGGTTGAAACTAAGTTGAAAATGATTATTCTTCTTCTAACTTGAATCAAATGCAGACATTGCTGTTATCATTATTCTTGTTGTTCAGCTGTGTGATTGTTGAAGATGGGGTGGTCATTGCCACCGGAAGAAACCGCACTAACGAGACCCGAAATGTAATCCATCATGGTTCCTATCTTTTTCCCACGTTTTCTTAATAAACATAATTTTCAATGTTAGTTTGTGGTTGACGTCAATTTAAGGCAGCCTTTTTTGGGTTCTGTTCATGTATCATAAGCTAGAACATAAGCTAGCTAGAACATCTGCACTATCCCATTAAAAAGAAAGAAGGAAGAATTACAATGTTAAACCTGCTTCTGGAGTTTAGATTTAAAGGAAGGGTACACGGGCATTACCCCAAGCCCGTTTTGCTTACAATGTTTATAAGCTTTCTTCTGTACGCTGTAGGCTACCAGACATGCAGAGATGGAAGCGATCGATAGCCTGATTGAGGCATGGCAGAGGGATGGACTTTCAACCTCAGAAGTGGCTGATAAATTCTCGAAGTGCAAACTTTATGTTACCTGTGAACCATGCATTATGTGTGCTTCTGCCCTATCAATACTCGGTACGTTTTCTTTACCCTTTTATTTTATTTTTCTCGTTTCTCATTTCAGAGGGGTAACTGTTTGCCAAGAGGGTCATAGGTCATTGTTACCTTTCACTTAACTTCACTGAATATGGTTTATTCATTGTTAGTGGATCTCCTGTTTTAGGTATAAAGGAAGTATATTATGGTTGTGCAAATGATAAATTTGGTGGATGTGGATCTGTATTGTCGCTTCACTTAGGTAGCCGGGAGGCGCCTACAAGGTTTGTTTCTTTATCTACCATGATCAGATTTTAGTTTTGGGGCGATGATCTCTTTGGTCTTCTTGAACACACTGCTGCAGTTAGTTGTTCACCTTTCCAAATTGAACTATATTTTTATATAATTGTCTTTTAAATGCTTGCAAGCTATCAATTCATGTGCTTCCCTTTAACTGGATATTCTTCAATGATAGGTTAAGTATTAAGAGAACCTAAATTCATCTAGCATTATTTACGTTTTGCACTATCCTCCCACACGAAGAAAATGTTAGTTTAGATTGAAAATGATAATTGAAATCGTAAAGGAAGTTGTAATGGCCCTAGCCCACTGCTAGGAGATATTGTCTTCTTTGGGCTTTCCTTTTCGGGCTTCTCCTCAAGGTTTTTAAAACGCATCTACAAGGGAGAGGTTTCCACATCCTTATAAAGAATGCTTCGTTCTCTTCCCCAACCAATATGGGATCTCACAATCCACCCCCCTTCGGGGCCCAACGTCCTTGCTGGCACACCACCTCATGTCCACCCTCCATCGGGGCTCAGCCTCCTCACTGGCACATCGCCTGGTGTCTAGCTCTGATGCCATTCGTAACGGCTCAAGCCCACTGCTAGCCGATATTGTACTCTGAGCTTTTCTTTGTGGACTTCCCCTCAAGGTTTTTAAAACGCGTCTACTAAGGAGAGGTTTCCACATCCTTACAAAGAATGCTTCGTTCTCCTCCCCAACCAATGTGGGATCTCACAGAAGTCTTTGCCTATTCGTCTATTAATTTATGTATTACCTTTCATTATCAACATCTGAATCTCTTTAATTTGTATTGACAGTGGTAACGGGCAAGGAAGGGGATTCAAATGCACTGCAGGAATAATGGCATCCGAAGCAGTTGCTCTTTTTCGAAGTTTTTACGAACAGGGGAATCCCAATGGTATGTGGAATCATTTAATAAACTGATCTACATGATTTGCATGTTTGTGAGATTTTAGCTCCCTTGGATCGAGAGACGGAAAATTTTAATTGCATCTTAGAGGTCTCATTGATAGTGGTGGTGTTCTGTTGTAGCTCCAAAGCCTCACAGGCTCCTTGGTAACCATCAGGCGGGTCAATGAGAGAAATGAGGTCACTTTTGCTTATGATTCTGTTCCTGTCAGAAGAGCTTTTGAAACTGGCAAAGGCATCCCGTAGTTCATATCTCAAACAATGGAGTTTTGAGCTTGAAGGTACCAACCTCGAGGTCATTGCTATACAATCTGAGATTATGATATTTCTATCCACTTAGCATTGGTAACTGCTACCTGAACTACTCCTGTATATATGTTTATAATGATTCAAATGTTCTCTCAGATTGTAATTAAATGGTTTATAATATCTACTGGGACTCAATTTTCAGCATCAACCAGAAAATATTCCTCGAATCAAATGTCTGCAAATAGATTATGCTGGAAATTCATATTGGTAGGGGGGTAGTAGTGATTGAAGCAGAGATGTTGATGTGTGAGGAACGAGAGAAGATTGAAGAGAAAACAAAAGGCCTGAGGAAAAACTTCCACAGAATATGGTGGCTTACAATTAGAGAAGAAACTGTTATATTGTTACGATCACTTTCTAGTGCCTAAAACGAGCGTAGTTCAATAGTTTAGGTATCTCTACTTCTTTCCATCGTCACAAACGCAAGTGTATTGAACCATTTATTTGTCACAACTTGTGCACACATGTTCCTAACATGGACCAGGTTGTTGACGGAATCAAGTATCGTTTGTATTCTCCATTAGTGTCTATACTATACGTTACTCAAAATAAATCGATCTCTGATACGTTGTGTATGTTGATTTTGAACAGTTGTCACTAAACGATTGTAACAATAATTCTTGAATGATTATTAATGTGATTTGAACTTTGATCTAAAATATATATAAATGTGATTGTATAAGCGAATATACAATTTTTTTTTTTTTGGAAAATATCCAATTCTATTACATTCGCTTATACATAGGCTTTGTCCACCCGTACAAAAGCCCAATGAATTATAGCTGTCAAATACACACCCATTGGGAATCATCAATTGTTTTTGGTCATTCATCATCTCTCTTTGTAGAGCTTTGCATTTTACAAACGAGACTGCTCCAATATGCAAAATGGGTGATCTTCATAGCCAATATGAAAACTTGCGTCTTTTCTACTACATAAGCACAGATGTTGTCTTTTCTGGAATATAAAAGAAAAAAAAATGGGCAATAAAAGCGCATAATTCTGAAGTAGATGAATCCGGGATTCTGAGTGGGGAAGGAGCAGAAGAGAAGCGAAGCATTTTCACAACTGGGCTGATCATTCAGAAGAGCTGGCTGATTGTATGCTTCTTCTGGTTAGTTTAATCTTTTCCTCTCTACTTTAGGAATCGGGAACAAAGCGTAGTTTAATCTTTTCCTTCAATCGTTGGTTGCTTGTGTTTAAACTTCATTTGTTATTTGAATGGATTCTTCTGCAGTATTTGAGTATTATTAAACGCCCTGTTATGATAGATTTTCTGGTGTGGCTGTTCTACTCGACGAAACCTTAAGAATTACATGCCGCAGTCTATTACGACATAAATTTGTTTAATATTGTTCTTCATGCTGCTCGATAATGTGAAGTTGGATGGCTGGTTATTATTCGTTGTGTATGAACATTTAGGGTTAAATGTTTTGGAGTTGGGAAGATAGGGCCGAATAGACAGATTTTGGTGAGTTCCTGATTCTTGATGAATGATCGGATGTGCTCCACTTCTCAAGAAAAGCTTATTTTGTTTGCTCTTGAAATTCGCAGATGTGCCGCCATTGTGATGGATTCTCTCATAATGGATGCAGAAAAACTGGGCCAATCGTAGAGGAAAACAAGAACGATGGTGATTTTCTTTGCTTAAATTCTTCTAGGGCCTTTCCCCAGATATCAACTGTTAGAACGATGCCCGAAGCTTCAAAATATAATGTGGTATACACGAGAAGAAAACTGCGAGGCAATTCTGATTCCAGGTTGTGGGCTATTGAGACAGATTGTATATCTTTGATTAGTTGCGATGGTCAACAAGCTGCAGCTTCTCGACATAACCACAAAAGGAAAATTGTTGGTAATGTTGTCCCTTCTTTTCCTGTTTACGATGGAAAAACTCGAGTTTCAGAATGGGAATCGGTCGATGGTTGTACGATTGGGGACGGGCATGGTTCTGACAGAAGGCTTAATAATGGCCTGCAAAAAAGTTTGGAGGTTGATAGCATAAATGATAGCTGCTCGTCATCTAAGTCGAACATGGAACTTGTTTCGACTTCGAAGAAAGTTGAAGTGGATGACACGGGTGAGTGCTCCTCTTCTAGTATTCGAGTTATGGAGGATATGGAGGAGGATATATCAGGAAGAGATCTATGCATCTCTATCCTTAGAAGCAATGGGCTTTTGTCTTCTATGGCTCATGCTTCTGAGGAAGAAAGTGATTTTAGAAGCGAAAATAATTGTTTTCGATTGTGCAAAACTTGTGGCTCTTCGGATTCAGTCTTGAAGATGTTAATTTGTGATCATTGTGAAGATGCATTTCACGTCTCGTGTTGCAATCATCGCATGAAGAAAGTGTTGAATGATGAGTGGTATTGCAATTCATGTCTGAAGAAGAATCATAAAATTTTGAAGGACGTCATTATGAAGAAATTGGCGAACACCTCGAGTAGAAATGGATATTCTAAGGGCGAATCAAATTCTGTTGCATTGATGTTGAAGGACACGGAACCTTATACAACTGGTGTTCGGATTGGCAAAGGTTTTCAAGCAGAAGTCCCAGATTGGTCTGGCCCGATTTCAGAGTATGTTATTTTCTTTAATTATATAGTTTTTCTTCATACAAACATGAAATACATTAAAGAAGTTAGAAACTCTAATGAAGGCAAGCCACAAAGTCTTCACACCTCGGAAAAGATGACCGACCTCAAGAACGGAGGTAAGAAGATCATAAATGCTATTGGCAAATGTAAGGACCACCCAAAAGCATCTAGAATTAGAGACCAAAATCTAGAAGCAAAGGAGCAATGTGCAAAAAGATGATAGAATGCTCGTAATTAGATGCACACACAATGCACCCAGATGGAGAAAGCTAAAGATAGGATATACACCTTTGTAGTCGATCCGCTGTATCAATAGCACCAAGACTAAGGTCCCAAAGGAAAATTTTAATCTTCTTTGAGGAAACATCTTTCCAAAGAGATTTAACCGTGTTGGATGAATTAAGGGGCCAATATGTGGATTGTGAGATCCCACATCGGTTGGAGAGGAGAACAAAACATTCCTTATAAGAGTGTGGAAACCTCTCCATAGTAGACGCGTTTTAAAACGCTGAGGCTGACGGCGATACATAACGAGCTAAAGCAGACAATATCTGGTAGCAGTAGATTTAGACGGTTACAAAACAGGAGTCATTAATAGTTAGGATATTGACCTGGTATAAGGAAGTTAGGGAAGTGGTGTAATAAGGTGGCTGACTAACACTACGCCAAGTTATTCTATCTAGCCGACCCACTCACTTCATGTTTGTTTTGATCCATAGGAGGGCAACCTTGATGATATAGGAAGAAAAATTTTCCTTTCATTTAGAAGAAGACAAGAAATTTTCGAGTATTCTTGTTAAAAACATATCTCTCCTCTCTAAATGGCTTTAGAGATTTACCATGGAAAAGGAGGCTCATTGGAAGAAGGTGGTGGCTGTCAAGTATGGTGTCCTCAAATGTGGATGGTGGTCTCTCCCTAATATCACCATGAAGTCAGGAGGACCTTGGAGAGATATACTCAAAGCTAAAGATGTGTTGACTTCTAGTATTAGCTTTATTGTGAGTAATGATCTTAATACCAAAATTTGGGAGAATAACAAGAACCTTATTACTATGCTACTTGGGACCTTAGTTTGTAAGAAACCTCAATCATTAGTTCGCTCCAGGACTCCATCCCCTCAAGAGAAGGATGCTGGCCGAGGTAGAGCTGGCTCCCGCTCAACCTATACTTTCTTGAGGCTTGCCCCAACATCTAAATCAATTGTTGGCAGGCTAGAAAAGGAACTAGCGCAGCCTCTAAAATCAAGCTTTGCGTGGTATGCCCTGCCTATTCACTCGGGCAATGCTCTGAATACGTAAGTGTGCAGTTCTGCCCCCTTCTCCCATGCTGAGTCACAGGCAGCACCTCAAAAAGCACGAACAAGTCTCATGCAGGGGAACTTGACTGAACCACCAACTTAAAATTTTCGGTTCATAAGTGATTTAACATGATACTAGATAAGAGATCTATGTTCACACCCCTGTATTTCATTTCCTTTCTGATTAATATTAATTTCCATGGGTCTTCTACAAATTCTCAAACCCACAAGTGAGGGGAGTGTTGAATTATTGATACAAGACTAAATTTACAGTAGTCTATAACCCACAAGTGAGGCGTATAGTGGCATAAGCTACTTGAACCCGAACCCTCTTAGTTATCTCAAAGAGAAAAGTGAAGATAAGAAATACATTTCTTACAATAGAGCCTTTACTTGACATGATAAGGAGAAAATATGCATTTCTTCCATTTCCTAATAGCATTTATTTCTTTTGGGCTGATGTAGTGATAATGATGCCATCGGTGAGCGACTGGAAATGCATCCTTCAGAACCTTTGCTAATGCATGTAAGGCATCGATTTGCTTGTGTTCATTTTCATTCAGTAACAGAGTTTGTAAATCAATGAAAAAATAGTGACTTGGCTTTCTACTTCCCGACCAACAAAACATTAGGAGCTGAGTACCAATAAACCTTGTAGATCGAGCACTATCGGAAATTGGCTTCAATGTCAACAAGTTATGAACGGAGTGGGCGGTGTTAATTCAACCATTTGTGGCAAGTGGCGCAGGTTAGGAAAATGATGTACTCTCTCCCTAATATCTTGTTTGCATTTTGGAACATAAAATTTGTTCTAAATGATCTCATTCGCCATTACATTAACAAGTTCACTTGTTTCTGCTCAACTTTGTTCATGATTTTGAATCTTTAGTTAATTATGTGAACGTGCCAAATCCTGAGTTACGATTTATTTTTCATTTAAAACTTGGCATCGTAGGGCTCCTCTTTTCGAAGTCCAGACTGATGACTGGGAATGCTTCTGCTCCATGCTTTGGGATCCAACACATGCTGATTGTGCTGTACCTCAGGTGAACTGACCTCAATACTGGGTCTCTCTTTTGATCTTGTGTACATAGTTCTTGGCAACACAATGCTCTTTTAGGAATTCGCATTATTTTCAAATGGCCATAGTAAAATCTTGGATGCTCATTCATATGTTTATTATTCGGCAATATGGCACCTAACATCTCAAGATGTGAGATCCCACATTCATTGGAGAGGAGAACGAAACATTCCTTATAAGGGTGTGGAAACCTCTCTCTAGTAGACGTGTTTTAAAAACTGTGAGGCTAACAACAATACATAACTGGCCAAAGCGAACGATATCTGCTAGCAGTGGACTTGGGCCGTTACAAATGGTATCAGATTTGGACATCGGACGGTGTGCGAGCGAGGATGCTGGGTCCCCAAGGGGGGTGTGGATTGTGAGATCCCACGTTGATTGGAGAGGAGAACGAAGCATTCCTTATAAGGGTGTAAAAACCTCTCCCTAGTAGACGTGTTTTAAAAACCATGAGGCAGACGACGATATGTAACGGGCCAAAGCAGACAATATCTGCTAGCAATGAGCATGGGCTGTTACACAAGATCTACCTGTGGAAGGAGCGTTCGAAAACATTTTTTGGTTATCTTCTCAACCCGTGTAGTTCTAAGATTCCCGTAGATTTCTTATCACTACTCACCTACATAGTATATTAAAACTTCAAACTGACAACCAAATATAGTAAGGTAAGGCAATTGTTCCATGAGATTAGTTGAGCTCTAAATAGAGGATTTGGGCTTCTGTATTCATTGATTATTGTTACCAAATTCAGAGCTTTGTGCTCCATTATTGCAGGAACTGGAAACGGTTCAAGTTTTAAAGCAGTTGAAGTACATTGAGATGGTACTGTCATTTCTCTCACGTAGTATTTACACTACATGTGCTTTTGTGTATGGTTCAGATAATGTTAATTTCTCTCTCTCTCTGTCATTGTAGTTGAGGCCTCGGTTAGCTTCCAAAAGACGGAAATTGGATGAGACCAAGAGCAGAAGTGATGTTCAGAACCTTACAGAACACAAAACTTGATATGGTAAGAACTGCTTGATAGTTTCAAGTGTCGTAACACCATATTTCTTACAAAATCAAGTCATTCAGATTAAAATCGAGTCGTATTCTCTACTTCGAGAAGCATTGTGATAGTAATATCTTGTATGTTGTAAATGAATGACTAAATATGATGTGTTAGCCATTTACCCTCTTCTTCTGCTGCCTTTTTGTCTCTTTTTCTCTTGGAGAACGTCTGTTAAGAGAAAAGTGGGTAAATGGGAATTGCTTTTTGTTGATGAGTAGAGAAATGAGATGGAATAGTTCAAGATCTTTTGCAGTTCTGTGTTTATCTTAGTTGCTGAAGTTTGGTTGAACACTGATAGCTAGTAAAGTACTTAAACGATATCGTTTATTTCGAATCTTTTCCTAGGAAGTATAGTTTCATGGGCTTTGGGGTGTGATTTTGACAGCAGAAGTGTTGGAACTAGAGAAGTTTGGATTGTCTCTCTACCAAAATCACGTCTATGCCTAGAGTATTGAAAATGTCTCAAAATGTACTATAAAGGGAGGCATGCTGTCAGCTCTCCACCATCCCTAGGCCCTGTGGCCTAAGCAAGCTACCTGTGGTACATGCGTGGGTCATAGTGAGGGCGAGCATGCCGAGATGAATGTCTCGAGCGACCTCCTTTAAAATAGGTCGTAAGGGAAAGACAAAAATATATAGGATGATGGAGTGTAATGCCTTCAAATGGAGGAGTTGCTTGTCTTGCTAATATAGCAAGTATTGAAGGTATTGTATTTATTTGTTATTTCCCATTTCTCTTACAGAAATCTTTTGAGGGAACTCCCAACTGTTGAACGAGATTGATTATGTGATTATAAAGTAAGCAAATTTTGTTTGAAGGCCTTTCTGTACTGATACAGGAACATCAGTTAGATCTTTGAATTTTCCTGATATAAACATACCCATTCCTTTGTGGATCATTAAATGGCTCATACTCTGTTATGAAAGGATTCATACTAAAATCGATGTGATGTTTCAATAACTTTTGAAAATGATAGTATGTAAACTTGTTTATCACACACGACCCTCCCGAAAATTGGAGCTCACAAGAGAAAATAGTTTAACTCATTAATTTTACCATAATTAGAGTCCAATATCTTTGCACGAGTCTACAATCACTTTAATAATCGGCTGCTTCCCAGCATTTCATAATCATATTCGTTCTAGAATCAGAAAATGTAACATCATTGTAATCCTTGAGATTACTTTTAACATCTTGAAGAAATGAAAGACAACAATTTGCATTTGAAGCCAGCAGCAATAGTATTGTAGGCCATTGACAAAGCACTGACCAGAGAAATATAAGTATGGGGGAGGATCGTGTGCAAGAAAGTAAACAAAACAACCATGAACTTGTTCTGCGATTCAAAGATGGTTGCCATATATGATTAAAAACTCACAGAAAAGTCTGTTTATTTCCTCAATGATTGCAACAAGATACAGAAACATTCGGGAAACAAATTATTGACCAGAGACACCTTTGAGGCACCTTCACCCTGCAAAAATATCAAAAACGTATAAAAGGGAAGTTTAGGAATACAATTGAGACTAAATATGAATCTCCAGCATCAAAAGAGACGTGATTTTACGATCCAGTCACAAGTATAAGTATAAGCAAGATTTAAGAAACTGCACAAACAATCATGCTAGGAAAAAGCATACATCTTGTGTTTTTTTTGGTAATGGGGCTTATCACAACCCAAGTCAACTAGACCCAACTCAAAACCAAATGACTTTGGATGAGGATTGATTTAAGTCTTCGATCGTTATACAGGTATCCAAAATACAACCGAGATGAATGTCTGTTGTTCCAACCATTTTTCTAAGTTCCCATCCCTATAGGAAAAGGGATAATTTATAACAAAATTTTCATGTCGTTCATTTCTAGGGTACACCATTACTACCTATTTTTACTAGTGGAGTAGGGTTGACTTAATCCATAGGATACACCATTAGCTCGATCTGCAGTTACTTGCACAGAATACACTGAAAAAAGACTTAAATTCTGCCAAGGTAATCCATACTCAGACACCTAGCATGGTACTTTGTTGCCTTAAATATCCTTTAGATACTTGTTACCGTACTCTTGCAATCACCCTACTATCGCCTCCCCGCTAGGCCTTGTAAGCAGTCAAAGCACAAAAGACAACTGAACTTAACACATAGAAAGAAATAATCAAGAGCAAGTGAAGTGGATACAGACAACTTGGATGCCTCGCGATGAATGATACTCGCATGCACCATTAAACTTGGATAAAGAAAAAATGTCACTACTTAGAGATTCTATGTCCCATAAAAAGCAGTCATTTAACGGTTACATGAATGATCTCCTCGTTCTTTCACCTTTTAAGCACCAAGGCAGAGATTATTTTAGAGTATAGACAATTAAGAATAAAAATGGTGAAAATGCACGTTGCTTGAGTATGGAAAAGTTAGTCTTGGTGGCACCAACATTCCAGGAGTTAAACGTCAAGCCTACAAGCCTATGAGTTTTGTAAAGCCAAGTACATATGCCCCTAAGGTCATGTTATGGGCTGTAAACCTGGAAGCTTTACATTTGAGAAGTCATATTCAAGGTCAGCCAGACACAAACAACTCAAGATCACAGGCTGTGCCAGAATTAGAAGAAAGCACCTAAAACAGGTTCTATGAGAACAAAAAACATAAATACAGATAATGCAACAATCTACTGGAAATGGGTTTGGTAATATAAACAAGAGAATAAATAAATAAAACCAAAAAAATGTAATAGATCCTTTTAATCCAAATAGTTGGTTCGGGCAGGGAAGAATAACACATTCTTCGACTCTAGTTTCTTTTTCTCCAGATCAAAATGGCGTGAGAAAAATAGACGCTTGGAAGATTTCACGATACAAAAAGGANTTTCGGTGGGTATTCATATATCCATAACGTGAGCTAAGTAAGAAAAAATTAACAGACCACACGGGAAACAGTATTCATTACTAGTAATCACACAAACAAAACAAAACAAAACAAAAAAAAAGGTTGACTAAGAAGATCATTTGAGTACCAGCATCGAATAAATACAACATGATCATTGGTTTACGGGTCCAAATCTCAGAAAATGAAGGGGAAACAAACAAAAATCAGAGGAAACAAACTGAATCGCGGCAACCAAAGTTAGTTGACACGATAATGACAATGAAAAACGGAAACAAATTCCACCTATCCGAGAGTATTCGAAGTTTCAGAACAAAAATATCCATTTCAATAGATGCATGACCCAACTCTAATCGATCAATCCATGAAAACCCGTCTATAGAAATCCTAATTGTTCAACCTAATGTAAACACAAACACTGCACACTGAAATCCATACCTCAAAAGATAGAGAGCTCAATCAGTGGCCACCATGCTCTTTGGCGTGTTGCTGATGTTCAAGATGGCGCCGTTCCTCAGGGAGCGCCAAAAGATAGGAAAGGATCATGCCGCCAAAGCAAACATGGAGCAGAGGGTCAATAGAACTGGTCTGAATATACTTCGCGTTATAATTGTCAAGACCTCTCTGCACTGCCTTCTTAACATAATCAACGGAGAGCATCGGCTTCACGTACGCCGGCAGCTCCTTAACTTTCAAACCCTTAATTTCGGAGTAGAATTGCCTCATTGCCATCTCTGCCTCGAATTGCAGAGCAAACCAAAACCAAGCCCTAGCCCTAAGATCCAAGATCGGGATCGAAACTCGAGAAGAAGCCTCTAAACAAGCGAGAGAGATCAATTAGGCGAAAACAAAAGAACTCAAAAGATGTAACATTTGCTCACCTAAGAATGGATGGTGTTTCAATCGTGGCCGTTGAGTAATTTGGCCCCACTTTTCAATTTAACGTTCAGGATTTTGACAAATGGTCGTCCGAGATTGGCTTCAGCTCTCTGTTTAGACTAATTTCGATCGTACACGTATGCATTGACTTCTGGTCAATAGCGTTAGATCAAAAATTAATTTATCAACATTAGTCTCCATTTTATAAAAGCATCTATATAATATCGTTGACTCCCATTTCTAGGGAAATTTAAAGAATCCAATGAAAATATACAAATTAAAAATAAATAAATAAATACTAATATTTTATAAATAAATTTAAAAATTAACCGTATGTATTTTCATATAATTTAAAAATAAATAAATAAATACTAATATTCAAGTAAGTTATAAATAAATTTGTATATATTAACAAATTCCTCATTTAAAAAATAAAACCATCTCATAATTTCAAAAAATAAAATATTAAAATTTAGTTTATGTAACGGCCTAGATCCACAGCTGGTAGATATTGTTCTTTTGTGCTCTACCTGAAGGCTTTAAAACGAGTTTGCTAGGAGAAGGTTTCCACCCGTTAATAGTGGTTTGTTCTCCTCCTCAACCAATGTGCCACAGGACAGTTTAAGGTTAGAAACCTGATATTCCCTTCACACTATTTTTGTCCTAAAAAAATTATAATTAACATTATTAATATTCTTAGTCAAAGTCAAACTCAAACTCAGAGCGGAAAGCTCTAAACAAAAATAGAGAAAAAAAAAATTAAAAATGGCAATTTCCCAAAAAATAATTAATAAAATATAAAAAAACGTTCATAAATGGAAATAGGTATTTCTAAATTTTGACATTTTTACAACTCAAAATCCTATTTTAAGTATGTTTACACGACAGTAAACAAAAACCGACAATATTTTCGGCGCAATTTAAGATATTTCAATTATTTTCCAAATAACTCTACAAAAATATGTTTGTGTATATATATATATATATATATATTTCAGATAAATCAGTATTTTTTAAAAAATTATTTTTGGGGGAGTAATAACTCAACTGGAATAAATCCCAAGAGGTCAAGTTCTTCGCAAGAGGTCAAGTTCTAATCTGAAATATTTGTCGAACTAAAGGAAAAATTCAGAATACTCATCTTGGAATCTGAAGTTCTTCGCACATCCGTAGCGGAAAGGTAAAAGAAGAGAGAATTCTTTGATTTGTAGCGTTGGAATTTCATCTGGGTTCTTCGGATGGCTCGAATTTTGTCTCAATCGCAATCTTTCATTTCCTCTAAGATGCAATCTGCGCCTTTGAAGTTATTGCTGTTGATTCCGTCTTCCTTTGTTCTCGGTCATCGGAACCGCTCTACACGTTCTGGTAAGGCCAAGTTCATCGAAATTGACCTTGAATCGTCCTCTTTCGGGGCTGATTCAGAGGTTCTTGCTATTAGGAAGCTGGACGATTTTGTAGAGAGGATTATCGTTGAGCGATCGACTCCTGATTGGGTTCCGTTTGTGCCTGGTTCGTCATTTTGGGTTCCTCCTCGTCGTACTAAGCCACGCAAGGTGGTTGACCTGTTCGATAAATTTGTTGAACCGCTCTCCAAAGAGGTGTCCCCTTCACTTGCTAACTCTCGTGGTTGGCCCTGCTTAGATTTCTTCGCCAAAGGTATATATAAAATCTACGCATTTTTTTTTTTCCCTATCGCGTTATGTTATTCGATTGATGTTTGTTTTGCGGTTGATTAATGCGGCGAATGATGATTGAAAGTGGTGATTTATCAGGGTTATTAGTTCTATCGCTTGTATTGATTTGGTGAACCGACTGATGATCATGTGGTGCTTGGAATTTGTGTTATCTGCTATTACTTCAGCGTGATAGAATTGCTGGATGTTCTTATAAATTGAAGTGGTAGATCAGCCTTCTTTCTATACAAAATGCTACTGATTTGTTGGTGCATTTGAATTGGGGTGATGCTTGTGATACCTTTATTTGATGACTTTGGCTGATCTAATTCGAATTGTATCAATTAGGGAACAGCGGTGTCACGTTCATTTCTTTGAGGTATTATGATGCAATAGCTAGATGCCCTTAAAAGCTTTGATTGTTTAGGTTGCAGGGTTGTTCTTGTGTCTTATAGTTACCGAAATTGCGCCGTAGAAGCCTACTGCGGGGTTTCATTTATCTGTGACCAAGTTTTATGTGTGAATAAAGTTCTCACGGAGTACTGCCCAAACAAGTGGCTAATGTAATTACAGAACAAAGTAGTTTGTACCACTATGACACCATACACATTGGGTTACTGCAATTTCACACAATTTTTTTTTGATGTGAACAGTTAGAGGATCGCCAATGTTAAAATGCCTTGACAATGTCTTGAGATTTTAGCTGAATCTTAATTCAGATCATACTTCGTTGCTGCAGTCTTGATGTAAAATATGCAAGGCCCGAGAGAATATTGTATGAAAATCTATGATTGATGTCAACTGATTACCAGTCACGTGATTTTGTAGTTTCGAGTTGTTATAACTCGAGAGTCTAGATGACAAAGGGTAGTGCTTTTGTTGACATTTAGATTGCAAATTTTCGATTCAGCGGGCATTACTTAATTACACAAACTATTCAAATTGTACCTATAGAAGGTAATAAGTATTAATAGAACAAGCCTTCACTTTGTTGCCTTTTTCTTCATCCCCCTGTTTCTTGAGGAATGTGAAATGTTCCGAATCATTATAGAGACTGTCATTTGCTCGAACCTCCGACTTATAGATCTGTTTCCTTTCATTGTCTCTTCATTTTTGTCTAATTCCAGTTTCACTATTTCTTGTTATCAGACCTAATTCGTGTGGCTGGTTGAGATATGGGAAAATGGTCTGATAATTGTGTGTATTGGCATAGCCATTTGATTTAGTGTAGTTATGACCATTTCATAGTTTATCTGGCCTGAGAATGCAAAACTTTTGTAGTGAGACAAGCTTTCGATACGGTGTAGGATAGTGTTTCTTTCGTCTAGGTATGGTGCCTTGTCAAAGCAGAAGTATTATTTCAACCATTTCGCCTTAAAAACTGAGCTTATTTGCAGACCATAAAGGCCTTTTTTGAACTTTTTGTGCCATTTATATTCATGGAATGATGATATTTTTCCTTGGAATAGGGTCTATCTCTGGAGCAACTCGGTTGGCTCCATTAGATACCGAGTTCGACACTTCAAATGAGGTGGAGTTAGAGATCGAGGTGAAGACATCAACAATTACAGATAACTCAAACCAGCCTGAGGATTGAGAAATAGGAACCTCATACCTCATTCACTAATGCAGTTGGGTAGGTAAATTTGGCATTGTTAACCAAGTCCACCGTGTTGAAGTATCTGATATATTATGTGCAGATGGTCTAGCAAGCCAAGGCTCTGTTCTTAATTCATATAGTTCACCTATGCAGGATCATTAGATGGTTATCAGAGATTCGAGAGACCGAATAGAGTGGAAAGTGACGATGACGACGTGAGGTCGGAGAGAAATGGAATGGCTCTACAGATGGTTCCAGTTCGGAGTTCAGTTCCATTTGCTTCGTCCCGACCCGCCTTGTCTATTTAAAGCCCCCCCAAACTTATGGTTGTTTATGCTTAGTTGTTTTTGGACCGACCGAGTACTTTAGGATCTCCAAATTCACCAGCTTGTTATTTAAATGAGGTGAATTCTCAGGTTCTTGTCGTCCCCTCCACCCCTGTCCTATCAAATCTATACACACAGCCACAGTAAGAAATTTTGCTTATGCATGTATAAAAGTAACTGATAAATTGTTTTACATTTGAAATGCCTGTAAGATCATTCTCAGTTTGTTGTAGTAGCAGTAATTTCCATACTCCTTGAAACTTTTATGCTATTGGTATAAGAAGTTCTCTTTTATAGGTTTTTGTTGCTGTAACACTGAAGATCTGCCTCTTCTGTACTGTTCTATGGAAGGAAGGTTGTATGATCTGTTAGGGACCGTAGTCACAATGCCCTATAATTCGGTCGAATGCTAGGATCGCCTTGCTTCTCCATTTTTCGATAATTTGTAATCGAATGAATTGAATGATCCAAAATTCATTATAAAAACCAAGATTAGAAAAGAAGAAGAAAATTACCTTCTCCTCGGTGCAAATAGCCATCGACTCCTTCATAAAAGGACCATTGATAAAGTGATTTAATGTTATTGTAATAGAAGTGTAGCCTATTTGTCCCGTTCTCGAGAATAGCCAATTGACAAGATTGTACGAAAAATGTTTATAAATAAATAAAAATAAATAATAGGTTTATCTTAAAGGACCTCTATCTCACCACCTTGTGTATTTTCTTTTTTAGTATTTTAGAGGAAAAATTAATATATTTAAATGTTTTTAATATTTTGCTAGTTCTTTAAATATTACAAATATTTTGTAAGTTACAAAAGCGAATATATGCTTTATTAATAATATGGAAAGAAAATGACGTATTATATTTCGGGTTCATACCAATAAACAGAACGGAATCAATTTTTTTAATAAACCTAAAAAAAAATATATATATTTTTTTTTTTAGGATTTTAATCAATAAATTATATTTTCAGGGTCATTTTGGAACTATATCCAATTTATAAAAAATAAAAATAAAATAAAAACAAATTATTGGAAATTTATTTGAGAAACAACTATTTTTTTAGTATAATAAAAAATTATTTAGATAATAGAACTATTTTTTCTTCTTTACAAATATTAGGAGCAATATGATTTGAACCATGATTGGAATATGAAAATATATTTAATTTAAGCTCATTTAATAACGATTTAAAATATAATTGATAAAATTAAAATGCATTTATAATCCAAAAATACTTGATGATGACGTGGCATATTCCTATTGGTGAAGACACGAATATCGCCCTATAAAGCCATTTCCCTATTCTCCCTCCATTAGTTTCGAGGCATAAATTTTTGTTAGTTGAAGAGAAGGGAGTGCTGACGAAGAATTTGGAATTTGATTTGATATACTTCCAATGGCGGAAGGACCGGAAGCGATCCCTGCAAGCTCTCAATCCTCGTCTGCTCCGGAATGGCGGGATGACAATCTTGAACACACTCAGGTGCAATTTTCTTTTTCTCTCTTTTTTTTTTCCTCCAAGTTTTAGGTTCTATTTAGTTGATTTTATTCGAAGTTTCGAACTCGTTTTAGTTCGACCGCGGATTCAATTTCAGGCGACTTTCTCTTTTCTGGCTGTGTTTGATGGAGGTTTCTTCTTGATGTTCTTCCTTAGTGTTATTTATTGACACCTCTGTTGGATTTGCTTTTGAATTGAATATGAGAAACGTGTGAATTTTCTATATAGAGAATCTGCTGGAACAATTTGCACAATTGTTTTGGATAAAAATGCTGCTAAATACCGATCGATATTTTCTACAGAGGATCTACTCGATCAACTTACTCGGTTATTTTTTATCAATTGCTGTAAATATTGGCCACAACATGAAGCTCAACGTCTATTAGTAGGGACTTTTGTGTTCGGTATTTTGCATTCATCTGTCCGAGCCAGAATTTTATTTTGGTATCAATGATGTTGATGGGGCCCATCGAACTTAAGAGGCACAAACTTTATATCGCTTAGCCTCACTATTGCTCATGACTTGTAGTGTGGTCGGCCTAAAGGACTCATTCCGAAAGAGAGATCTTTCTTTGGAGTTATGAAATCATTTAGGTTGAAAAGCAAGTCGATGATGTCATAAGTCAAGTGGGCGGGTGAGGCGAGAATTCCTTCATTGCACTCACGGGAGAGAAGGGATCATCTGATGGATTCTGTGGTTACTTTGTGTGAGATCCCACACCGGCTGAGGAGGAGAACGAAACATTCTTTATAAGGATGCGGAAACTCTCCCTAGAAGACGCGTTTTAAAACTATGAGGCTGACGGCGATACGTGACGGGCCAAAGCGAAAAATATCTACAAGCGGTGGGTTTGAGTTGTTACAGATAGTATCAGAGCCAGACACCGGGTGATGTGCCAGTAAGGAGGCTAAGCCCCAAAGGGAGGTGCACACTGGTGTGCCAGTAAAGACGTTGGGCCCCGAAGGGGAGTGGATTGTGAGATTTCACATTGGTTGGGGAGGAGAACGAAAAGGTGTGGAAACCTCTCCCCAGCAGACGCATTTCAAAATTGTGAGGCTGACGGTGATACATAACGGGCCACAACGGATAATATCTGCGAGCAGTAGGTTTGAGTTATTACACTTTGGTTAAAGGCTTATATCATTTTGGAGTCGTATTTGTAAACTATAGTGCAACTAACAGAATGAGTTTGACAACTAAGTTTAATACATGTGGTGCCATTGAAACTTTCTTACATTGGCTTGGTGCTATTTAAAGTTTAATCATATCTAATCGAAAAGTTCTTTCTTAATTTGTTTCTAGCAATCTGAATTAGAAGAAAGTGCGCATGAAAATGTTTATTTTTATTTTTTATTAATGCTTTTTACAAGTAGAGACATCATTCTTTCTGAATTCTTTAACTTGATTTCAGGTTCCTAAAATTTCCAGTTTCCTCACTCCGAACGGCGATTTTAAAATGATTCCAATCATGTATCCTATACTTGTTCCTGGATCAGCTCCTTCGGAAAATCAAAATCGTGGAGCTGGCATTTATGCGGTTCCTGCTTTACCATCAATCGGCGGGCCCATTGTTGGAATGGCATCTAACAATCTTATTCCTTTAACTTACAGCATACCCACGTCAGTATCTCTATCATTATTCTAGAAAATGAATTAAAATAAGTAATTTGAATGGCATGTTGATGTTCCAATAGCAATTTGATTGAGCCAAACATGAAGTTATTGATTTCATTTTGATTCAATGAATTAGTTACAAGCTACCTATTATGATATCACAATCTCCCAAGGACGAGTGAGATGAGGGAGGGAGACCTAACATCTCTTGAGTTTGGAGGGTAATTGACAGGGCTGAGATGTACTCCCTTGATTGAATTTTAGTTGTGAGGCCTAGAATATTGGGTGAATGGTTGCATCTTGATGATGTTGTTATCTTTGAGAATCTTTGTAAATGTGCTCCACAACTAGAAAGGGTCATAATATCTAGGAGGGAGCCTTCTTGTTGCACTGGTCCTTCTTGTGTGCACAATTGAAACGAATGGGGACTGTAGCATTGTTGATATCATGCTCTTAGGTACAAGAACTAATGGGCTTACAAAAAAAAAAAAAAAAAAAGCGGAGAAAAATTGTATTTTCATAACTTAAGCTGTCCAAACAGGCCCTATGAGTAATTTCTTTGTTGGCTTGCAATGATCTGGTAATATGTGACCTTGAATCTCAACAATTTTTAATGAAGGTCTTTTTCATATTTCACATGATTTGAGGAACAACACATCCAATATGCATGACGAGTTGAGATTTGTTGACTTCTTTGGTTTGTAATTTTCAAGCAGCTAGTTTTCAGTGTGATAATATATGTACTTAGAACCAGAGATTCTGTTCGAGTGTATTGACATCTATCTTTTATTTATAACTGTAGTAGATCTGATACCATTAATAGAACAAGTCCTGAGGGTGGCGCTGCAGTCGAGGAGAACGGGCGAGTAGGACAACAACAGCAACAACCAGAACCTCAAAGACAAGTTGTCGTCAGAAGATTTCAAATTGCTATACAGATTGATTTGTTGCTTATACTGAAGCTTGCTGCTCTAATTTTTCTTGTTCATCAAGATGGTTCAAGACAAAGGCTTGTTGTTCTGGTGATTTGTGCTTCACTAGTCTATCTGTAAGCAATATCCTTGAACTTTTGCTAGTTCCTTGTATGCATGAATCTAGTTATAGTTGCAGTAGCCATTACTAGCCGTCCATAAGTATTCTATCAAATTTCTGATAAACAATGACCTACTACTCAATGGAAGATGCCCTTTTCCCAATTGACACTTATTGTCTTTGTATGAGTGAAGTTATGTATTAGGCTGATCCTCTCTTGGAATTGTCACAGATATCAAACTGGAGCGCTTACACCATTGATACGATGGCTATCACAAGGCATGCAAAGGGCAGCTGCACCGCCCCAACCACCGAGACCAGAAGTTCGGGCAGAGCATGCTCCGGTAGCTCCTCCAGCTGCAAGGCAAGAAGCTCAGAATGCTGCTTTTGCAGGTAAATTTTTGCTTAAATAGCATATTTAGGTTTGATAAACAATGGTTTTATGAACCGCAATTGGCTCGTTTAGATATCAGTGAAGTTTCTCAGTTTCATTCAAATAAAATGGCAGTGGGACAACCGGTGGCGGAGGAGGTTGAGAACCAACCAGCAAATGAAGGGAACCGAGGCGTTGAAAATGAGAATGTGGCAGAAGGTGGCCCTGGAAATGGCGGTCTGAACTGGTGGGGAGTGGTGAAGGAAATCCAGATGATAGTCTTTGGGTTCATCACTTCCCTGCTTCCAGGCTTCCATAACCACATGGATTAGAGCATTACTGAAAGCTCGTGAACCAATATGAACAGGAAACAGTTCTTTCTTTGTTGCTTTTTTGACTTCAAAGGCTATTATTAAATATTTGATGTTAGCAACTTAGCAGCCACGTCTTTGGCCCATGCATACCCAATGCGTACCATTCACATCAACCGGCCCACAATCTGTCAATTTCCCATATGAATGATAAATAAACTGATAATAACTCATCGATCTAAGATACTTAAATCTTTTTTAGGTTGGAGGTTTGCTTTAAATTAGCGTTCTTCGTGTTGTGCTGTTGTTAAAGGAAGAAACTTCTTTGTGTGGGTCATTGCTATGATCATTTTCAATTTAAAGTTTTGGTTCGAGTTCCTTTACTCTCGATCTTCGTTTGCCCGACCTCCACATACCTATTTGTATCCGACCGTTTCGTTCACACCCACATGTTCTTATAAACAAAAAGAACTATAACTTATAAATAAACGTTCAATGTATTAGAAGTTTAAATTTTTATGAATCTGTGCTACACATATGTGAACTAAAAAAAAAAACGTGTTTTCTCTTTCTAACTTCAGTTAATAAATGAAATTTAATGAATGTGTCGATATAACCTAAATAAACTACATTTTGATGGGTTATGGTTCGTTACCCATCGCCATCGGCTTCATGATGTTTCCACACTCTTATGAGTAATGTTTCGTTTTTTCTCTCTAACCGATGTAAGATCTAACAATCCACCCCCTTTTGGGGCTTAGCATTCCCATTGGAACATCATTCGATTTCTCGCTCTGATACCATTTTGTAACAACCCAAGCCCACCAATGTTTGGCTTCCCCTCAAAGTTTTTAAAATATGTCTACTATGAAAAGGTATCTAACAATCCACCCCCTTTTGGGGCTTAGCGTTCCCGTTGACACCATACGATATCTCACTCTGATACCATTTGTAACAACTCAAGCCCACCAATGTCAGACTTCCTCTCAAAGTTTTAAAAACATGACTACTATGAAAAGGTTTTCACACCCTTACAAAGAATGTTTCGTTCCTTTCTCCAACGACGTGAGATTTCACAATCCACCCCTTTGGAGCCTAGCGTCCTCGCTAACCCTCATTTCCCTCTACATTCGATATGATGATCTTACAATCTACCCCTTCAACTCGGGAACACCAGAGTCAACTTGACCCCTGCTAAGGGGTGTAGCCCAATGGGTTGAATCTAATTAATAAGTGGTTGGGACCTTCGTCAGAACCCAAGCCCTATTGGCCATTAATATTCGGCAGCCAAACCATCTAACTCATTTACTCTACCATTTTATTAAAAATAATAAAAATAAAAATAACCACATTTTCTATATGATATCATCTAGAGGTCTAAAGATAAAATACATATTTTTTTAGTAAATCTTACATTTAGTTAATATATATATATTTAATAAATTTTAAATAAAGTAATTCGAGGTTAAATTTTATAAAGTTAGTTGAAAATTAATAATAATATGTGGATATATTTCCAAAATTTATGAAAATAATACTAATAAATACTAAATTTGTTTTGAAAAAATCAACAACAAATTAATATATGTAAACAAATCAAATATTTTATACAATAAATATTTAATAAGTTTTTTTTTAACTTTTTTAATAAAATAATTTTTGTAACCTACAAAACACATCACCATTGAATTTTATTACATATATATCACAATACTTTATGTTAAAACGATGTTAAAAAATTTATGTGTGGAAAACTATTATAATATTAATTTTTTAGAAATTATTTCGGTAAAAATTATATTCAATTTTCATTTATGAACGTTATATTAAAAATTTTATTACATTTTTAATTAAAAAAATTATATGGTAAAAGGAAAATTAAGGCTAGAAAAGATGAACCATTTTTTTTATATAAAAATAATTAGAGAATCCCATTTAATTTAAATCATTGAAAATTATTTTATAAAACGTAAATTCAAATATTAAAACTTTTAAACATCGACCAAACAAAAATAATAATTTTAATTATGTCAAAAGTAAAAAAAATATATATATTTCAAAGAAAAATAAAATATATAATTGAATGCAATTTGTACTCGCCATTTTTAAGAGCGTTAAATTTTACCTACACCAGGTTAAATAATATTTGGTATATGTAAATAATTTTTAAATTTTAATGTAATTGTCAATTATTTTCCTAGAGTTTTATTAAAACTTTTACATTTTAATGTAACGGTCAATTATTTCTTCCCAAAGATACGCTTGAAGATTTTTTTTTTCATCACTAACAGTTATAAAGCATACCTAACATTATTTTTTATAATATTTAATATTATAAAAGTTAGTAATAAAATGTAACAATCAAAGCCCATTGCTAGCAATGTTCTCTTCTCCCAACTTATTGTGAGATCTCATAATTCACTTTTTTGTGGGGTCCAGTGTCCTTGCTGGTATACCGCCTCGTGTCCAACCCCATTTAGGGCTCATCCTCCTCGCTGGCATATCGTCCAGTGTCTGACTCTAATACCATTTGTAACAGCCTAAACCCACCGCTATCAAATATTGTCTTATTTGGACTTTCTTTTTCAAGCTTTCCTCTGAAGTCTTTAGAACGCGTCTACTAGAAATAGGTTTCTACACCTTCATAAATAATGTTTCGTTTTCCTCCTTTATCAATGTGGGATCTCACCTAAAATGACATAAACATAACTCAACAAATATTAAACTATTACTGAGGATGGTCGGTGCGGGTCAAATGGTCAAAAGGAAGTGGCTCTGAGAGTGACGAGTCTAATCTAAACCATAAAAATTAACACATGTTAGGTTAAATAGTAAATTAGACGTAGGCTTAAATGCAAGGGGTAGTTTTGGAAATGTGAGTTTTGGGGGAGGGTATAAACGTCAAAAACAGTTTAATTTTATTGTCCCGATTTCTAGTTGGGGATGTGGAAGATTTTATGACAAGTCCATGTTGGGTGTTGATGAGAAGATAAGAATTTATAAAATATATTAATTATTACCTGTTTTTCCCCCTCCTATCAAATTTTGACAACGACAATGTAAAACGTCATATATATATATATATATAGATAGATAATATAAGGTTCTATAAATGTTGGGTGAATTTTAATTTTAATTATAATGCTTTGTAAATTATTGTAATTTAACGACTTATTGTTAATTTATTTTATTTCATTAATCTAAATTATTTTATCAAAGTTTATGGAAAATCCTTTTTTATCCGAAGAATTTTCGCCACTACTAGTGATGAATAATAGATGGATAAGGATAGAATTGTAATTTTACCAACTCTATTTATAGAATTTGGGTTAAGAAAGCTGCTGTATATTATTATTTGAATTTTTAGTTAAGTCAATTAAAAAAAAAGTATTGAATAACTAATTTGTTTTAATTTTTCAAAATTAGATCAAATTTTAAAAACATAATTAAAAATAAATTATAAAATAGATAAATTTTTATTTTTATTTTTATCAATCCATATAAGAAAAGTACTATAGGTATGTGATTTGAATGGAATAAGTGAAATAAGTCAAATTTGTTAAGAAATGACTCATTTATTAATGATTTTAAAGTATATTCTAACAAAAATAAATGATTATATAAAAAATTGGTTTTAAAATATATAAAATAACATTTTAATTTTATAAATAAAAATATTTAAATTTATATCATATTATTAATTATTACGCTTATGTGGCAAATAATGTGAAATAAAAACAAGGTAACGCTCTAATAATTTCAAAAGATGCCGACCACATATCCATTACCTAAAAACTTAGGATTTTCGATTGAAATAGAAAATGATGGCAAATAATATTATATTTATATTCTTACTTACAAAACATATTAAATTATTACGATAATGCATGGGATACACTATTAAATTATTATAATATTTAGAATCATTTTAGGTAGGTTCACTTAAATATTTTATTAAAGTCGCTTTTATTTTTATTAATAAAATAATTCTTTTAGTTATTTTATTTTGAGGTATTTATTTTAAAATTTTATATAGGTTCTATTTCTATTTCAATCGGTAATTTGGACATTTCTGAAATTCTTTAAAAAGAAAAAAAAAAAAAAAAAGGATAATGTCGTGAAAATAAAAGAAAGAATAAGAAAAAAAAATCGGAATTTTTAAATTATTTTGTTGATAATGATGAAAAGGGAATTTTTTAAAATTATAAATTATTTTGTTGGTAATTGAATTTAGAAAATTGGTGTGGCAATAAATAGAAAATATGGGAAAAGCAAAATAGCGCGCAGTGTAGTGTATTGTTCCCTTGGCTTGCTTCTCACTGGGCCAATCCCTTTTTAAAACGCCAAAATTCTTATTCTCTTCACGCACAAACACCAACGCCAACCTCCCACACTTTCCCCCTTCTCTCTCCATTCATTTCCACTTTTCATCCAAACAAACTCCTCCTTCTCCTTCGTTTTCGCTTTCGCTCGAAGAATCTACTGTCCTCTATCTTCTACGGCGCAGGAAACTCGTCAGTTACTGCCGATCGTCGATTCTACTTATGGTATGTACCTCTTTCTCTCTCGCGCGATGTTATTTTGAATCTGTATCGATTGTTGGATCTATTTCGCTGTTTTAACAAAACCGCCTCGAATCGACTGACGCAAAACGAATTTTCTCGGACTGTCTCGGTCTCCATCTCTTGTTTTGGAAATCGATAGCGGTTTTTTCCGGCCGATTTCTCCTTAATCTTGGATTTATCGTCAAATACTAAAGTATTGACGAACATTTTCCCCGATTAAACCGCTATCTCTGGCGGCATTGGAGTTCACGCGGCCGGATACTTTTCTCTATTGCATTATTAAAATATCGTACGCGTTTCGAATTTAGGTTTTAATTACTTAACTTCGACGTATAGTTCGCTTTTTTTTTTTTTTTTTTTTCATTTCTTAATTGGTAGACTTTGTAGGAAATTTGTTATTAGCTTTACGATTAATTTTTTATGACAGCACATTCGGTAGAAATCGTGCATAGCACTGTATAGTTAGAGGTTAAGTTACACTCGCCTTACCGTAATTTAAAGATATTTTTATATTTTTACTAAATTAGGCTTCAATTTCAACTCAGAGTAGAATCAAAGACAGAGGAGAGTTACATAATTATAGACATTTATTATTTTTATCCAACGTTTGAAATTAGATCTCTCGCATTAATGGTTACTTGTATATTCATTGAACTAAAAAAATCGTAAAAATGTGGTGTAAAATTTCTCAAGTGTTTAAAAGCAACTTGTCTCTATAATGGATGAAAATTAGATATTTTCTTAATTATTCCTCTTTAAATATTAAGAGTAAATATAAAAATTGACCGAATAAATATATTTATGTGTATGTAAGGTCATACATAGCCTTGGCTTTCACTCACCGTTCGTCTTGGTTGAATTAAGATAATACTAAAAACACCCACTCTCTTCTAAAATGTACCGTCCGCGTCCGTTTTGCAACTTCACGTGGCCTGCCTCGTTAACATTCCATTTACTTCATGCCACGTGGATAATATTCTTAATTTCTTGTTATAATCAATAAAAAAAGTATAATTCTTAAATTGAATTAGGTTACATTTGAGTTTTCGAGTTTGTATTTTAGTTTTTTCATCTGTTAATTTTTATTTTATATATATTTGTTTTTAATTTTTAATTGTTTTATTGTATTAAGAGGAGGAGACAAAATATTCCATTTATAGTTATTGATAATTTTCTATTTCTTATCGTGAAATAAATCCTGTTTGGCTATGACATTGACCTTATTTGACAAAATAAACACCTTAATTTGAATATATCAGAACGTTTGAACTCTTCAACATCACTGACTTTGTGGAAAGTTAGAATTGACATGTGTGTGTATTATTTTGCCTTTTAGTTGGGATTTTAATTCTTATTTTTTAATAATTGAGCTTATTTATGTTGATAAGAGTTTAAAATAATTTTTTAATTTTTAAATATATTTTGAAAATTTATCCAAATTAAGAAAAGAAAATTAATTTTGATCTGACTAATAAAAAAAATTATTTAAATCCCAGGGTGACCTGAAATAATTAAATCTAGTGACTATTTATGATTATTGCTTTTGAACATTATAGAGTTTTCTAAAGTAGTATGACACCTCCATCATATTTATGCATATAATTAATATAATTATTTTTATTGGTACAATGGAATGAGGGATCTAAATATCCCCCAACCGATAGGGGACCAACTCAGGTGCCCTACTCCACATCTACATGGAGAATTTCATTTTGGGTTTTCATTAGCCTAGTTGTAAAACAGTATGTTTATATCTTTTGCATACCTATTTATTAGTTTATACAGTATTGTCCTTTTAATTTAGTTAAATAAAAAATTGTTTGATTTTTTTTTAGTTCAATAAAATTAAATTTTTTACGAGATAAAATTATGTTCAAATTGGCTAAAAAAATTGATTGTTTGTGTTATTTACGTTTTGTCAATCCTGGGAGATTGATATGCCAATCACAAAGGACCATTTATTAGCCGCTTCTTATTCCCTTTTTAGTAAGTTGGATCTCATTTTCAATTTGGTACCCCTCTCCTCCCCAATTTTTTAAATTAATTTTCAATTTTACCTGTACTGAAAATATGTGTTGAAGGGTGTTAGTATAATTTCTTATGTTGTTTTATTAGCATATTTTTAATTTTTTTTTTAATAAACACTACAATATTTTTTACATTGAAAATTCTAATTGAGCATTTTTACACATTAACGTTATTATGTGTTAAAGTAGATTAAGGATCCCTTGATGGATTTATCATTTGTTCAATATAATATTAATGGGTCCATACAAATAGACAGCATGAAAATGTATTTTTAAAAAAATAAATTTTAACACCTTTACCTTTTTTAAAATTATAATTTGTTTTATCCTTTAATTTTCAGATTTTTTTTGTTCAAATTTATTTTATTTATTTATCAAGAACCAAAATTTATATAATAACAATAAGAAAAGAATTATTTTTCAAACCGTTTTACTCAATTAATTAAAACGTAAATTTGAATATCCCATCTTTACATATTGTTCTTTATTTACGAGATGAATAAAGAGATGTATGGTGGGAATTTAATACAAACAATAATCAATTATATAATTTATTATGATTATAAGTAAGAGAGAAAAAAAAAATACATTTTATTTACATGGGATTGGGAGTGTAGGATTTCGATGTCCTACTAATAAATTCTTCGCACGTGTGATTGCTATGGTTCTTGTTATCTTATTTTAATGAAAGAATGTATTTGCCAATGGCCTTGGAGGGAGTGAATTCGACGCTCCCAACGAGCGCGTGATGATTAGTAACTGTTCTAACCCAAATACGGGAAATTTAATAGGGTGCGGGAGAGGACACGGGAGCGGAGGTGAGAAGAATTACTCTAACGAAACCAGTGTCTTTGGAGGCAGGATCAGATGCAGCCGATTATAGAGCTCCTAATTTGCTACAACGCATCCTAAGCCTCTTTAAAGATGTACGGCCAGGATCAGATCTATCTCAATTCAAGGTAACTCTGCTGCTGATGCTCTCTCTCTCACTTCTGTGAAATATCTTTGGGTAATTAATGGTATTTTAAATTATGGGTAATTATGTATGTAATACAATTAATGCAAACATGAGAGTTTTGTCCATAAAAGTAGATTGATTTCAGGTGCCCCCACAGTTCAACATGCCAAAATCCCAACTTCAGTGTTATGGTGAATCTTTGTATTGCTTCAATGAAGACATGTTAAAGAAGTGCAACAATGGGAAGAACCCAATAGACAGATTTGTGGCTGTGGTAGCATGGAATGTTTCTAATCTTCGTCCTTTAACTTTTGGTATTTCTCCTTTCAACCCAATTCTTGGGGAGACTCATCATGCTACATCAGGCTCCCTAAATGTTCTACTTGAGCAGGTTCCTACTTAATCATCCACGTTCTCCTTCTTTCTTTCTTTCTTTATACTCTTTTTACTCATTCTCTATGGAAATTTGTGACAGATTTCACATCATCCACCAGTGAGTGCCCTCCATGCTACCGATGAAAAGGAAAATCTGGAGATGATATGGTGTCATCAGCCTATTGCCAAATTCTATGGTACCCAAAATCTCTATTTATCTCTATAACAATAGATTTTTTCGGTGCGAACTACCATTTAGCAGAGTAAGAGTAAGACCTAATCACTCCATAATAGTATGATATGGTCTATTTTGAGTATTAAGTTCTCGTAGCTTTGCTTTTGGTTTTCCCAAAAGGCCTCATGTCAATGGAGATCTATTCCTTTCTTACAAACCCATGATCAACCCCTTAATTAGCATACTCCTCTCCCAACAATCATCTCTTCGAACAAAATATAGCATAGAGCCTCTCTGAGACCTATAGAGCTCTCGAACAGTCTCCCCTTAATCGAGATTCGACTCCTCTGGAGTCTAAAACAAAGTACACCATTTGTTCAACACTTAAGTCACTTTTGATTACACCTTCAAGACTCACAACTTCTTTGTTCGACGTTTGAGGATTCTATTGACATTGCTAAGTTAAGGGAATAACTCTGATACCATGTTAGGAATCACATGCCTCCACAATAATATGATATTGTCCACTTTGACCATAAACTTTCATGACTTTACTTTTAGTTTTGCCAAAAATGCCTCATGTCAATGGAGATCTTTTCCTTACTTGTAAACTCATGATCAACCTCTGAATTAGTCGATGTGGGACTCCTCTCCCAACCATCCTTTAACACAAGTATTGTGCTGTTATTTGTCCCATGTGTGTGCTTCTATTTGCTAGATGTACTCTAGTCTTTCCATAGTGTATAAAACCGACGGAATCCAGAACAGAATCACAATGAATTGTGGTATAAAAATAAGAAGAGCTACAAGACAACCCAAGTATTCTAGATACTTCGAATCTCCACTCTCTTGAGTGTAATAACTCAAGCCTAAAAACATCAAACAATTTCCCTTGCCTCCACCTTTTTCTCTCCTCTCTCTATTTATAACCAAATACCATAACAATCTATCTAGTTAATTACTAATATGCCTTTAATATCTTAATAATACCCTAATAGCATTCCTATCATTCATCAATTTATACATAAACCATTTTTGTAGGTACATCTTTGGAGGTGGAAGTAAGTGGCAAGAGAGAGCTGAGACTTTTAAATCATAGAGAAACTTATGTTATGAATGCCCCAAATCTCACGTTCAAATTCCTTCCAACACCTGGGGCTGAATGGAGTGGTACTATAAGAATTGTATGCCAAGACAGTGGTCTTGAAGCTGAGTTACGTTTTAAAGGTCTTTCTTTCTTTGGATTTGGAGGGAATGCTAGATCGATCAAAGGAAAGATTTTAGATAGGTCATCATCAAAGACTCTTTACGAGATAAATGGTCAATGGGACAGGTAAACCAAGGCTCTATGCTAAGTATCCCTCTTCAATTCTGGAATCATCACAATTTTCCTACTTTCTAGAAGCAAATTTTGTGGTTTAGTTCATAATTTCAGAAAACAATTGAACCAAAGAAACAAACACAATATAAACAAACACAAAATATGTTTATAAACTGTTCAAATAATTCTATATGGCATCTTTCAAGATTCCTATTCACAATATAAACAAACACAGAATATGTCTATTATTTCCTCTAAACTCATTCAACTTATATTGCAGAAATGTCACGGTAAAGAACATGGAGAGCGGTGAAGTTACAGTCATATACAACGCAAAAGAAAACATTTGGAGGCTGAGAACTCCTATAGTTCAAGACCTAAAGGTACAATATTTTCCATAATCAACTTTCTTTATCGCATGGTGCTTCATACAGGCCATGAAAGCCCTCTAGACTTATTCAAGTTATTCAATAATCAACGCATGTCTTCACTCATTAAGGAAAACATGCATATCAAATGGTATATATATATATATACATACCTGATTGTGAGCTGAACATCTTCCACTCTTACTCAACAGAATGTGTTGCCAAGTGAATCAGCAGTGGTATGGAGTGAGGTGAGCCAAGGCATTCTGAGCAAAGACTGGGAGGCAGCAAAAAGAGCAAAGAGAGCCCTGGAGGACAAACAAAGGGAGCTTGCAAGAGAAAGGGCATCCAGAGGTGAGACTTGGGTTCCCAAGCATTTTACTTTTTCTTATACTAAAGAAGGTGGGTGGGACTGCACACCTATCCACAAATCTGTCCCTCCATCCCCCATTGTTGTACCCACATAGCATATTCCTTTCCTCTCCATTTTTGTGTACAATAACAAAACTCCATAGTTTGTTATATTGTAAGTGTTATGGAGGAGTTATATAATGATCAAGAAAAAATAACATCAAGCTGTTAGAAAATCATTCCCAAGAGGCCTTTAGTCGTCTAGAAGTTGACAATCAATCCTGCTGAAGAACACTTTCATTTGTTCAAGATCAAAAGCCACATTGTAATTCTGTTGAGCCAAAATACCAATCACAGACAGATTCAACATCTCGGAATTGCTTGGCAAGATGGCCAAACAGAACCGATCACCACCGTGCTGCCTAAACAAACTTCCAGATTCCAATACCAAATCGGCACCACCGGCGAAATGAAACGTCACCGGCGGCAGACCAATAAGATCTCGACTCACAACTCCTTTGAAACATAGCCCTTCAAATTGCCTCCTGGTTGGGATTCGTTCCAACAAACCGTTCGCCAAATCGAGTATCTCATCGTAAAGTAGTTCAAACCCACCATTGGCGAGCTTGGTGTAAGTCATTCCAGAGTCGATTAGAACTCCACCTCTGCCATCCCAAGTCATCTGGAAGGCTTTTGGGTCAATGTTGAGCCTCTTTGTTCCAACACTGATGCCTTCTAAATTGACATAATAATGCCCGAAGTGGATCTCCAGAGGGGTGGAATCGCCTTCGACGTAGGCTCCCTCGCCCAAGACGAGCTGGTTGTGAGTGTAGAGAGGATCATTGATATCGCCAATGCAATAGGAAAATTTGTTGCCCAATTGAGTTGCCATTGTTATGTAGGGATAAGCACCCAGTCCAAACACGCCATTGTAGCTGTCGTCTATATTGGTTTTGAAGTTCATATGGCCACACCCAAATGTTAAATTGGCCTTTCTGATTTTACCTGTTAATTAATGGCGTAATGAAATTAAAGTATCATTAGGGACTAGTAAAAAATGGATTAGACTCTCATTTTATCCTAGTTGAAAACTTAAGCTAAATGAAAGGTAAAATTTACATTTTTTTACATCTTCCCAAATTATTTAATTGGGTAGGAAGAAGCATTTTATTGGAAACTCTACCTTCATCAGATGTCTCAAAGAGAAGTGATTCCTTCGCAAGAAGTCCTTGGGAGGTATCCCCACCAAGGTACCTCAACTTATACTCGGCTTGATTATAACCATTGCATCTGTAACCACTGACGTAGTTATAGCCAGGAAAGCCACAACCCAATATTTTGAAGCTTGATGATTTCAGTGGATCAAACCATGAGCTCGATTGCCTAAAACAGTTAATACAAGGCAGACATTGCACCCACAGGAGGGAGCTACCAGTGTCAATCACTACGAGCTGTGCCACCGGTGGAGAACCGATCGACAAATTAACGAGAAACCCACTACCTCGGTTGAAAGGGCTGAGGTTTGATCGAGCCACATTACCAACAGACTTCAATTCTTTAATCTTCGACTCAAGATAAGCAAAGCGTTCAATGGAGCTCGTCTCCTCTCTCTTCGATCGATCTTCAACTGTCTCATTTGGGTCATATAGTGGGTGTAGATAAGAGTTTCGATGGATGAGCCTGGTTGCCAAACGTGAAGGCTTTGTCATGGTCATCATGGATGAGATTATGGCTGTTGACAAATAAAATGCCAAGGTCAAGAAAGGTAAAAGATGATGAAGAGAAAATAACGGAATCACCATGTTGATTATGATGCATGCAACGGAGAATGACTGTTGATCTCTTAAAGCATGTATGCAGAATAAATACAATGTAAAAGCCATGTAGAACCAGAAAGACCAGCAGGTAAAAGATGAGGGAAAAATATTAAAGTATCAGTTCATGACAAGGTCATGTGCAAATAAATTAGGGGATCTAGCAAGAGATAGAAAATGAAGAGTATAGAAACTGATTCATAGATGAAATGTGAGCATCTAAAATATGAGCATCAAATGAATCCTGAAAAAACTTATAATCAAAGCAGGGTGAAAAAATTACCGATGATAAGACTTGCATAATGTTGGCTGACTTTGCAGTTAAAAGGATAGCATCTTCTGCAAAAGCGCCTGACCAACCCAAAAGTTTCTAATGAACTAGAAGCAGAGCAGGAAAATGTTGTGGACATCTCAAGTTAAGGGGCTGAGTAATGCAATCAGTCCATTTCCAAACGTTTAAGAGATAAACTGACCTTTCTGCCTCTCCTGTTTGAAGAGCTTTCTAATTGAAGTGCCGCACAGAAAAATGATACACTCCTTGAAACTCAAAAGATAATATATTTGTAAAAAATTGCAAGATGTAAATTCAGATCCTCGTGTTTACAAAATATTACTACAACATCTATGGAAATATTCTTCCTTCAAAATCGTGTGTTCTAAAAATAAGAGGAAAAAGCACCTAAAAAATGTTAAGTAAAAAAAAGATAATATATTGCCCATCCCCGAGGAAGCAACACCAACATGTTAGCTCCCTTCCAATCTCAGATCACCATATGCATTCGGCAAGCAGCTCGATGCACTCAAGAATGGTGGTCGGTCACATTAAAACCTCCCCAAGGCCAGGAATTTACAACCTTGAACTGAATAAAAGACCAGACTGAACAACAAACTGTGAAGTTATTGTTGCAGCAAAAGATTCTGAAACTTCAAAAAAAAAAAAAAATGTAAACATGAAAACCTAACTCAAATTGTTGTATAGTTCGTGAAAAGATATAGCAACTTATCCAAAGCTTGGGGATGGAATTTTCTTGCAAATAGGTAACATGGCCGATGCAAACCATTCCACAAGCAAGGCCACCTCTGTACTTCTTTCTGTAGACCCAGAAAAACAACAATTATATCAAGACATCAACAAAACTTCATTATAATAACAGAACAAGCATACCTTCTTGTCACTTGTTACATGCACACTCACATCAATCGACTGCAAAGATAGCACCATTAAAAATAATCAACATCCACAACACTTTTCCCCTTCAAATCACCTTACCATATGGTAGGGCTGTGACACAAGGGGGAGTAGATGACAAACTGCAATTGGTAAGAAAAATGACTGGAAAAGGCTAACATTTTGGAGCTTCACTAATGAAAATCGGTAAGTGAAAATATTGACATTATAATAATCATACCGTAATATTCTGCAAAAGCTCAGAGGTAATAGCCTCCGCTCTATAAGATTTTGGATGCCACTTTCTTTCAGACCAATCAACATGCGTTACTGACCAATTTGCAATTCCAGTCGGGTCAATCATCTAATGGTTGTAGAAAGGGGAACCTTTTAGCAAGAAATCAGGAAATGCTCTGTGGTAAGATGTGTCTGGAGGAACTCTTACATTGAAAAAGGTCGGCAAGTAGTGCTCATCAGCTATGCAATTGCGTCCTTCTAAACCTGGCTGTGGATGAGAATTAACATATCAATACATGGTGGTGGGTCCGTATTTGGTAACCACATGGGCAGAAGATTTCTCATAATTGGCCATTAATGCTGATCAATTACATGAGAGAAGGAGGAAGAAACAGCTTTGTGCTTGGAGTATATACAAACCAAAAGAAAAAACAAACAAACCTTCCAAAATTTTGGGGACCAGAGATTACACTACCTACTTAATAAAATGGAGTCTCATGTGAATTTGTCCAGGCAATGAAACAAAAATTGAAAATATGCCCCCTGAGAGCTTTGAGAGGACAAGATCTTGACAGACAAATAGAACTGGTTGTACATAAAAAGAACTAACATAAAACCTCAAACCCAATAAATTGCTGTCAGTAGGATAAGTAAATGCAGACGTGTAAGCACGCATAAAGCGATTGACAGGGTGCACCAGGACACACCAATGAGATACCAGAGGAGAGAGAATAGAAAATACTCTCAATTTCTACTCCTCATAAAGGTCAAACCCAAAGAAAATTCACTAGATATGATTAGAAACCACGCATACAGTTTGGTTAGGAAGAATGGTGTCAGCATATTTGTGAGAAATGAGAAGGGCTATATAATCAAAAGAAATTTTGCTCAGGATGTACAGGAAAATGAGGAATCTGAATTCAACTTATCTTCTGATGAATGTGTCTGTGGTGTGTGTGTGAGAGAAGAGAGCATTATATTATAATATATCCATAAGATGTTGTGTAAAAGAAAACTATACACATTAGTTTCCTAATTCTGCAACAGACATACAGAAGATATAAGTTTGCAATCACCTGGCAGTAGTTGCGAAATTTGGAGTAATAAAGATTGTCAGCCAAAACTATTATAGCATGCTGCCGTTTCATTGTGAACCACTGCATAAAATAAGGAAAATTGAGCTTAAGCTTGCAAGCTATGCATTAATTGTCCAATTTGCACATGGAAGAAATATCTCAATTTCAAATCTAAGCCTTAAGGTCAAAGATGCTAAACAAATAGGCAGATGTATGAATCAGTGCATCCATAAGTCTAACCCATCAAACCCAACCTAAGCCCTTGAAGTTCTGCGACATTTCAAATGGCTAAAAATAAACAAGAGAACTATTTTTAAGTTTTGAACAGTTACAGTGGCAACCCAGACAAGCACAGAAGCTAACGAAAGAACCTAAGTACTTAATTCTTTTCGTTAGTGTACAAAAGGCTTCTTCCACACCAACGCACGATAAAAATAAAAATAAAAATGCAGCAGCATGAACTAATCAAATTTGTGGAAAGTTGGATGAATGATCGAAATTTCAGGAATGTACCTGTGCACCTTTTCTAAAGTGTTTCTCCTCCACTTCCGGTAACATGTGCTCTGAATACCTGCCATTTCCATGTGGACCAGGATCCTTAAAGCTGAGAAAATTGGTATCTATTAGAAATATTCTACAAACAAATCAATACGCAGTATTAAATTGTAGAAGGTCTTGCAATCTGACAAGTAACCAGCTGCTAGGAGTCGTGTGTGTGTGTGTGTGTGTGTTTTCACAGAGAAGTTGGGAGTAAGAGCTATACCGTGTAAGTCATAAGGAAATGAACACGTGGAGAGGAAGTGTGAAGGTATATAACTCACCAGTCTACAAAACTTATATTTGAATGCATCAGATACTTGTAGATATAGTCAAAACCATACAAAGGCACACAACTGCAAAATAAAAGGAACATTATAGTTGAGAATAAGAATGTAATACAACTCATGAAAAGATTAAAAGAAAAAAAACTGAGATTTCAGTCACCTATCAGAAAGTAAAACAAAATGGTGATTATCTGGATCCATTAGAGCATTTGCCAGCAATCTTCTCTCCGCATCAACCATGGTAATTTTACCCCACACCACCTGCAATAGTAATCAATTAAGTGTCCAATTATTTACATGCTCATCAAAAAGGGGCTTCAGGAAAAGGATAAGATGTATATAACGTGGCAAGAATTATCCATATGACAATGAGTAGAAATATAACATCAGGCTAGCATACGCACAGACAATGGGAATTTCATTCTGACGCCATATAGACTAATAGCTTTCTTTTAGTTTTATAAGTATAACATAAGGCACCTGATCACTATGAATATCCCGATCCAAAAAGTGGCTGCTGACATGAGTTGGTCTCTCCTTAGATGCATGGACATAAACAGTGAATTTTCCTTCATGACCCTGCCAGGAGATATGAACGAGTTTTTCCATAAAAAGTCAGTCCGTGGATAAAGAAGTAATGGATTTACAATGAATGAGTAATGAACCAATGTTAAAACAACTAATTCCCCTTCTTTCAAAGCCTTGATGGATATCATTATCAGTGGCTTATGAAACTAAATTAAAAAAAATCAGTTTTTTGGTATGCTATGCACGTAATAATTGAGTAGTTTTTCACGAGCTAAATGCACATACACCATTAAGTTATTGCAGGAAAATAACTACAAAGAAAAATACAAGAAGAATAAAGATCACCAGCTTAGATAAGGAAAAACAAAAACTTACATTGAAAAATTTATCCCACAGCTTCTCAAACGGCAAAGACCCAGGAGTCAAAAACATAAATGCTAACTTTGGAGTTTTTGATGGAACAATAGGTGAATTCAAAATTTCTCGAATAAAAACATGAGAAGCAACCTCTTCATCAGTAAGTTCTCTAGCAGGAGCAGGCGGAAGCCAGTCCGTAATGACCTTACAGCCTCTAGAAGAAAAAATGTAACAGGCATCGCTAGTTTGAGGTGGATACATGTATGCACAGATAAGGAAGACAATGATGAAGGAAACCAAGATGATAATCCATAAGGGCTGTTTCATATGAGTACGATAGCGAGGCCCAGGAAAAATCTGCATCTCACTATGACAAAACGCCTGAGTTGTCTTCATCTTCAACAAAATGTACTGCATCTATATTTCCATTGTAATTGCTATCTACCAATATGCACTCCTCCAATGAGAAAGTACATGCCAAAAGTTACCAGAAAATCTGAAAGTTGACTGATGAAGGAAAATCTGCAATTTGATGGCATACACAAAATTTTGTTGTAAGTTCTAAAGAATCTTCTGATTAGCCAAAATGGAAAAGGCAAAGCTCCCAATGATTAAAGAACACAATAGTATCATAATTCCTGCTATGGTAAACACATGAGCAGTACACAAGGTCACAGCCCTGTCTACTGATAGAAACTTTTGCAGTAAGTCACTTTCCAACAATCCCCACCCCACCCCAAATGACAAGAATAAAAACATTAAGAAAAGACGCTGTGAACTCAAATCGAAAGCGCAAACAAACTAAAACCAGTAGTCAACTGTGGGAAAAAATCACAATAACAATTAAAGAAGAGAAAATCTAGAGCCTAAATTCCTCTGAAAGAAAACTAAGAGCAATCCGACAATCCAAAACTACAAATAAATTAGGATGGGAAGGTGTAAAAGAAAAAGGGAATCAGAACCGGAACCGGAACGGGAATCAGAATCCGAACACTCAACTCAGTGATTAAAGAAAAAAAAAAACAAATGTAACAAAGATGAAATGAGCTAAAAAAATCATACTCACAGAATGATATCGACCCACGAACCAACGGTCGAGTATCAGAACTTCGCCCCGTCCCCTTCCGAGATCCAAATTCCAAATCATGAAAAATGAAAAAAGAAATAGAACAATCAGGCATTCATATGCCGGGAAGAAATGGAGATAATTTAATAACTTGTCCCGTAAAGACTATGATTTCCATTTCCATGTCAGAAACGCTTCGTTGTCGTGCTCCTTCTCTCTCTTCTCCTCTCTAAAAAAAGGAGGGAAAAAAATGTGGGAGAGCCGAACCTTGGACGGAGCAGGCGTAGAAATGGCGTTCCAGTTTCAAGTGCACAGCATTTTTCAGGACGACGTTTTTTAATTTCACAATATATATATATAAAATTCTTAACTTCTCATTTTTATTTATTAATATTATTTAAAATGGCAAAAATCATTTGAACTCAAAAAAACGAAAACAATGTTCGCCTTTTCGTCAAAATTAGGCCCACACTCAGCGCGTTATTTATTCAAATCGAAATAATGAAATCATCAATCATAAACATAATTTAACAACTAAATCATTTAAAAAGAAAATCTGAGTTGATTAAATTATGATCATAATTCAAATATTTACAAACATTAAAATAGAGTAGGTGGAATTAATTATAAATTTTAATACAATAAATTTTAATTATAATAGGAGCCAATCATTTGATGGATTCAATTATTTAAATTTGATCTACATAATCTTAAGATAGTACAACAACTTGTCAATTTACATCTATTTGGTTCTATAAAGATATACAAAAATAAATAAATAAATAAATAATTTAAAACTTTTTATTATTATGTTTTTTATTTTGTTTTTATCTTCTATATGTTAATGCTTGAGTAGTTGTTATTTATTTTATGCATGGTAAGAACTGATTTGTGCCTTGCAAATATACAGAAAAAATATGGAAACCTTTTTTTTTTCAAAAAAACAAATTATATTGCGGTAATTTAATATAGCTTTTTCTAGGATAGAGATTTCCCTACTCTAAAAAGCTTTTAATTATGAACAGGTTTTCAAGCAACCCACTCTATGATGGATGATGTTTTTTTTTTTTCCCTTTTTTTTTTTTCTTTGAAGAACTAAAATTATATCCTTTACTTTTTTGGTTAGTTCTTCCAACAGCAAGAATATACAATCAACCTTAATCAAAGAAGAAAATTAATGCACTTAAATTAAACTAAAACTAAGATTAACACATCCAACTCCAAACGAAATTTATCCTAAAAAGTTAAAAGTCTCCCTCCACAGTTAACAGGTTAATTAGCTCTAAAATTTAGATCCTCGACCCCTTTGTTTTAGAACTTAGATTTTCCCACCCTACTTGAAGTTTTAACTTCATGAAAAAAAAAAAAAATCATTACTTGGTCAAACTAAAGTTTAAGAAACAACAAAACATGAGCAAAAGTTTGGTAAAGATGTCGGTTAATTGGTCGTGCCTTTTGCACTCCCAGTGCTCCAATCACGTTTTTGGGCCCTCAATAATTGAATTGAAAATACTGTTATCTAATCGAACTAACAGGAAACAGGAGGTTTCAATTTAAGATTATCGATCAAAATGGTGCAAGTGCTTTAAAACAGGAGAGAAACAAACCTTTTGATATGCTTTATTTGCCACCGCTCCTCCACTTTCATACCAAAGTGACTGCAAAAAAGAGATGGGTCAAAAAAATTAAATTCGGTGTGTGTACGAATGAGATAGAAGAAAAATAGTTCTTAATATTTTTCAAATAGTTTTGTTTTTTTTTTTTTTTTTAATAGAGAAAACATATTTGATTACATTTTTTCAAGCTACTCTTGATTGAGTTGTTCTCAGAATAACTTGGGAATAATTTTCACATACAAGCCAACAACAACAGGATTAGTAAGTGAACACATCCCTTTAGTGTAGGATTTGTTTCATAAACACAGCATTTTAAACCTAATTGTTAGTCAATGTATATGCAATGTTATCATAGCAGTCAAAATAAGAGACCTAGCAACAACCCCTGATGTAAAATGTTAGCTGCAACTTAGGATGATAATACATTTGGAATTAACTTAAGATCAGAAGGTTAGATGAATTTGGAGTGCTCATTTGAAGCAATGAGTAGTCAACATTAAATATGACAGGAACTTCAAATCATTCGACCGGTTAAGAATGGAAGTCCACTTCACCACTCGAGTGGGTCAATAACCTTAAGTCAAACCTGCATATCTAGAAGCACTTGGACTGGCGTTGTTCGGTTTTATCATTTGTAACTTGAGTGCAGCAAAATTTTGTATTGTGGATTGCTTAGAATTGGAAGACACGTGATGTAGGTAATTTAGGAAATCTTAACCTATGAGAGGAATAAATAACTCCAAATTTTCCAATGTTATCGAACGTTAATTGTTAAAGCCAAAGCACTGAACGGATGATAACTACTAACAATGGTGCTCCCTCGTCGGTGGAATTCCAAAGTATATATATGTATTTTCTGATTTTGCTCTTCGTTACCTTAACTTTAGCAACCTTGACTACAAAAATTGGGGGTGGGGACTTGAACTTTCAACCTTAAGGGACGGAGTAGATGCATCAAGCTTTGAAGTAGGTTCATGTTGGCTTTTTGAAGTCTACTAACTTAGGGACAATATTATCAGATAATGGAAGAACGCAGAAGGAAACAGCTCAGATGCTAAAACCTACCCCTCAAGTTCATCAGTTCGTGCAAGTGTATATTCCTTACTCGAATGCTCCTTGTTAACAGTAAATCTATTTTGCTATCAAGAGGAATTGATTTGTCAAAAGTAAAATTCTCAGATGCCACAAAACACAAATTCATTAGACACCACAACGTCCAAAGAAAGAAAAATAGATGAGTGCTGAAAAGAAAGTCATGAGGTGCTGTGTCATGTGTAATGATCAAGCACAAATGAGAGTTCATTTTCAAAAATATATGTTTAAAGAAGCCTCACCCGAAGAAATGCAATGTCCCTCTCCAACATCACAACCTTGCCTGATTGCTCTTGAATGAGTTGATTCTTCACAAGACAACACAAGAAGCGAAAATCAGATAAATGGAACTCACTTCACGGAATTGAACAGAACAGAATGTAAACATAATGTTTCTCTAACACCTAAAGGCCAGATACATTCCAAGTTCAATAATCAACCGTAAACGAAAATCCTCCCGGGNAAAAAAAAAAAAAAAAAAAAAAAAAAAAAAAAAAAAAAAAAAAAAAAAAAATGAAAGCGTATAGCACAATGAACAGTTTGCTGAATTTTGAAACTCAACCAAAAGAGTTTCCTCTTCTTCTTCCACACTTCCTAGAAAAGAAAAAAAAAAACAGGCACAGTAGAATTGTGAAGAGGAAGAGGAAGCAATGACGCAAAACTGACCGAGAAACGAGATCTTAGACTTCAGCAGCTCAAGCTCCGACGGTAAATGTAAGGCGTTGAGTTCTTCAAGCGGTTGATCAGCAGAATGGAGGTTGAAATGAGAATCCAGAAGAAAATAGAGAACCGGAACCCTAGAAAGTGCTTAAAATCTGCCATTGCAGAAACCACGAGCACTGAGACGTCGGACGAGTATGGCGGGGGCGGGAGGAGTTGTTTTGAGTTGTACTATTTCAATTGACGTTGAGAGATTTTGCAAATTAAGCCTTCTAATTTGGTGAAATATCAATATGTCCCAAAGTTTTCAATTTCATCTACTCCTAGCTTTGCAACTTACAATTAAAAAATAATAATAATAATAATAAAATAAAAAATAAAATAAAAAAATACACCTGATTAGTCAAGTTAATTTGTGCTCATATTAGTGAAATTACCTTATTTCACTTTAAAATACATCACTTTAAAATACACATGATTAGTTAGTTAAGTCTAATTTATATATGATGATAAGTGGTGGAACCAAATCGCCGAGAATTCTATTTGGATAAGGGAATAATAAGCGCAACCATTTAATGACAACTTGGTGTATGCCTATATTTTGATTCCAAGGGAGAGGGGAGAGGATAGGAAGCACCTGGAAAATCTTATAGCATTGGTGAGTAAAGAATCGAGACCATATTTAAATGAGAACGATCTTGAAGATAAGATGACTAAGAAATGCTTAAAAGAACTGAAAATCACTATTTATATCAACAAGGTGCTCATTCAATTTCGATGGCTCAATCATAGAAACTTTATGATTTGGTTAAACGTGTTTAACTTAGAGTCATTCTGTGTTTGGTATCCTCTTATAATTTTTCTTATGATGCATGTGAGTGAGGATATAACATGTTAGAATGATTCGTGTTGTTTTATGGAGATAGTTTTCACTCTTAAGAACCGAATAATATGTAACGTAAACGTGTTGCACGGGATGTAAGGGAATGTCTAGGTCATCAAGTCCTGAATTTGAATTATGAATCATGAGCATAGGTTTTTGTGGATAAAAATCGAACAACAACCAAGCATGACGTTTTGTAGTTAAAGCAAAATAAATAAATTCTCTCGACAACTTGGGGTATGGCTATATTTTGACTCCAAGAGAGAGGGAAAGTGGGTGGAATCCCATGAGACAATCTCAAAAGAACAAGAATTATTGAGTTGACATGTTAGGAATCACGACTTTCTACAATGGTGTGATATTGTCTACTTTGAGTATAAGCTACTGTCATGTTAGGAATCACGACTCTCCACAATAGTATGATATTGTCGACTCTCCACAATGGTATGATATTGTCTACTTTGAGCATAAGCTCTCGTACCTTTGCTTTGAACTTCCCCAAAAGGTCTCATACCAATTGAGATAGTATTCCTCACTTATAAATCCATGATCTTCCATTAAATTAACCAATATAGACTCACTCCCAATAATCCTTACACAAGGACAACATTAAAAACAATTAAGATTGAGCTAAGGATGTGGAAGATGATCGAAAATGAAGCATGAGAAAGATGGAGAGGGAACGAGAGCCGAAGAAGACTGTGCTGGCGGAAAGCCGGCCAGCAAGTCATTCTTGGCTCAAATTCCACTCACCATCTCTTCATGCATTATTCTTCGATCTCAAGAAACCATCTCTTCTTATGAATTTATAGCAGCAAAATCATTAGGATTGGGCTACAAAACTGTTGAAGATGATCGAGAGAATGAAGCATGAGAAAGATCGAGAGGGAGCGAGAGCCGAAGAAGACAGTGCCGACGGAAAAAATGGGTATCAAAATTCGGCCGACAAGTCATTCTTGGCTCAGGTTCCACTCACTATCTGTTCATGCATCATTCCTCGATCCAAATAATCCATCCCTAAGGACTTCTGTTCATCTATATGTTTACAAGATGCATGGATCAGCAGCAACTATTTATAGGGTCCTTATGACCTAAAGATATTGTTTATCAGCTAAGATTCCAAGAATAAAAGACAGTTTGTCAACTGCGTACGGAGCCGATGATCGGCTAGAATTCAGTTTTGAGCAGAGTCGTGGCGAATCTTATCCATGGAGAACAAATTCCTGAGATGACATGGGGAAGAAAACCTGCAAAAACATGGGTCTAAGCCCATGATTCCCACTCCCACTATACTGCAAATTGGAAGCCATTCCGAATCGTCTCTGTTCATCAACATTACTGAAACAGAGAGATTCTCATGCATACACAGATATCAAACTATTTCCTGCACTTGGATATCAACAATTACATCATATTCATACAGTAGTAATAACTAGTAATGATGCTTTCTGTGATGACATTTTCATCAAATGGTATTATGGGAAAGCATAGTTACATAAGAACTAGCTTACATGATCTATTCTATGATGATTTCGTTTAAGCCTCCTCGGACTGCCATTCTGATATCACCATGCTTCCTGCAGCACTCCCTCATGTAGCTCTTACAACACCCACGTATTTCTCTGTTCTTCTTCAAGCCTGCACAAGTTTTGCCAATTTTGAGTTGTGAGCTTCCTCTTCTGCAGGTTTTACAGTTGTTGTTTGTCTCTCTGTTTTCCAGAGCCTTACAAGTGTTGCCGTGTTTCGGGTTCGAATGGTCTGCTGCTTCGAGCTCGATTTTTGTGGTTTTGTTGATTGCTCCGTCGTTATCTCCATTTGATGACTTGCAATGAGGATGAACTCCTTCATTTTCAAGACTCGAATGAGAATGGCAATGATGTTGTTTCATCTTGTGGTGCTCGTTTGCTTCAGCACAATCAACTGTCATTTCAGCCCTTTCCGTGCATTCATCTTCTGTGCACCTGCTTATTGGTCTTGATTTACAAGGTTCACTGCAATTTTTCCTGTGGTTTTCCTGGGATTCCGAGACGAAATTGGAAGTGTCGCAGCTTCCTTGGTGGCAATGGTTATGGTCTTGGAGGAGTTCTAGACTGCCTTCAGGCGTGTGTTGCTTCTCAGTTGAATCCACACATTTGGTTTTCCCACAAGGACTTGAATTGCAGGTCTCAGAATGACACATTGAATGAGATAAAGAAACCTTCTGAGCGTTCTTTTGAGAGCAACAGCCATTACCATTATGATGATCAGGACTGGATGAGTGGCTGTCATCCAAATCACATTTGAGAGTTTGGATTTCATGATCATGTTGAGCAGATTGGGTATTATGAGTACAACATCCACTTTCATGGAGCTCATCACTGCCTGCAGATCCATCAAGGCTGGCGGGTGAGCTTGTGCACTGGATTTTCTCACATGAATTTGATGCACATCTCGGAAACGAGCAAAACTCTAGTGTATTCTTCAGAGAGTAATGTTCGTCCTCGACATGATGATCATCACATGAAAAATGGGTATGATGTTCATGTTCATCAGGCTGGTTGTTATGGACGCAGTGTTCATGTTCATCGGGCTGGTTGTTATGGACGCAGTGTTCATGTTCATCGGGCTGGTTGTTATGGACGCAATGTTCATGTTCATCGGGCTGGTTGTTATGGACGCAATGCTCATGTTCAAAGGGTTTTACACTGCCTGCAGGATCATCCGCCCTAGAACATGAGTCCACGAGTTTACTTTTCTTGCATGAACTCGATTTTTTCATCCCAGAATCACACGTAGAAGCACATTTCTGAGTTGAGCAACCATTATGAGTTTTCTTGAGAGAGCCGCAGTCCTCATGCTCATGGTGATGGTGATGGTGATGGTGGTGTTGATGATGACTAGAAGAGTGGGAACTTTCATTGCTGCAACCGTGATCGTGGGTGTGACCACCATGTTCTTCTGAATGGCTACCAACATGGCAACATTTATGTTTGGAGGAACAGTGAGAAGCAGAAAACATGCCAGCCTTTTTCCCTTTGTGTCCTTCAGTTCCTCGCAGCAGGAGCATACTGTTAAGGATAACTAGCACACAGGCACCAACATCAGCAAGAACAGCTGCCCAAACAAGTGGATGACCACCAAATGCCAGGCCGAGTATAGCAGTCCTAGGAGCGACCGAAAGAATCACATTTTCGATTACTTTCCTATTAGCTCTTCTTGCGAGTCGAATGGCCTTTGGAATTTTCCTGATGTCATTAGTCATTAGAATTACATCTCCAGTTTCTATTGCGAGAGCTGAACCAGAGATTCCCATTGATATACCAATATCAGCTGTCGCCAAGGCAGGGGCGTCGTTTAAACCATCTCCAATCATGGCTGTTGGTCCCTCCCTTTTGAAGTCGTTGATGAGTCTTGTCTTGTCTTCAGGTAGAAGTTCTGCATGAACTGTTTCTAAAGCCTTTCCCAACTGCACATAAGGTTAGTGAAACGTTATATTCTCTTTTCCAATAACAGATTGTAGGCCTTTTACATATATGGTAACAAGGACTATTACTTGTTCTGAATAGTTTAGGTTTTAAACTAGCCATTGCTAAAGGATTGAGCATAAGAATAATCCAACATAACCAATATAACTCAAATAGGATTGCTTCATAAGAATCATGAACCAAAAGCATGCCAAAGCATACAACCAAACAAACGGATCGATTCTGTGAAAAGTTCTTGAGGGATCTATATGCTTCAGTGCTACGTGAAAAATCTATATGTCAATTGTCACGGTCATGCTTGTCCAAGGCGTGTTGCCCATGGCCACATGCACGTTATGTGACACCAATGTTGCATATGCAATGCAGGGGATAGAATGCTTACTTCTTTTTGTGCTTGCAAGGCTGCTGCAGAACTGTCTCCGGTGAGCATGGTTGTTTTTATACCGAGAGATCGGATCTCAGCCATGGCCTCCTTAGCTCCGGTTCTACAAGAATCAGATAGAGTAAATATACCAGCTGCAGTAGTTCCACAGAAAACGTATCCAACAGTCCTTCCATCCTTTGCTTCATCTTTGATCTCTGGGACTGGAAATTTTTACATCCAAAAGTTAGGATGATAAGAAAAAGTTGTTGCCTTTTGTTCTCTCCACCGAAACAGAAAACTTAAGAACTCTCTAGTTTTTACATGAAAAATCCAACCTGTTGCACAATTGGCTCTTGTAGCAATTTTTCGATTTCCAATATAGATGTCTTTCCCATCAATTCTCCCATGGACACCTTCTCCAGGGAAATTTTGAAAGTCATCCACATTTTCAGGTTTGGGGTTAATGGATAGTGATCTTCCATGGTCAACAAGTGCAGCTGCCATTGGATGACTGGACTTGCTCTCAATGCTCGACACCCTGGGAAAGGAGGAGGCAAAGTTTGACACAAAAATCATTAGCTTCCTTATACTGCATAAACCCTTCAACAAAATAGAAGGATGATTCGCACTTACCAGTATAGCAATGTGTCTAAGCTTATATTTTCCTTATCAAGAGCTTGAAATTCAGTGACCATAAATTCACCTCTTGTTATTGTCCCAGTTTTATCAAAAGCCATGATCTTAATCTTGCCAAGAGTTTCAAGGCAGTCACCTCCTTTGATTAACAGGCCAGAGGTTGCTGCCTTGGTAAGTGCACAGAAAGACGCAACAGGGGTCGAAAGGATGAGTGCACAGGGACACGCGCTCACTAGCACAACCAGTGCCAAGTGAAACCAATGGCTGCGATTGTGCAGTCTCAAAGCAAATGGAATCACCGCTATGCCAGTTGATATGATTATAACAGCTGCATATCAGAAAAACGAACTTTAGCAGCCGTGGCTTTTACAGGACTTTATTCAAACAGTTGGTGGGCATACCTGGAGTATAGAATTTAGCACATTTGTCAATAAACCTTTGAGTTCTAGATTTACTATTCTGAGCCTCTTCAACCAGCTTAGCCATTTTAGCCACCACACAATCTTCAGCAAGAGCAGTAGTTTTTACAGTAACATAGCCTAAATCGAAAAGACCCCACAATCAAAAACTTCCCTAACATTCCAAACCAGAAACGAATTCATGAAACAGAGAGAGATTACCGTTTAAATTAATGGTACCAGCCCAAACAGTGGAATCCTTCTGTTTGGCAACAGGGAAAGATTCACCTGTAAGGGTTTTCTCATCCACTTCGCATTTTCCCTCCTCAACGATTCCATCAATGGGTATGTCCTCACCAGCCTTCACCGCCAGCAGAGTCCCCATTTTGACCTCGTCGGCGCCGACAACTTCGCCGGTGTCGGCTAGAACCGCTTTCTGAGGGGCGATGCTTAGAAGGGACGACATGACGGCGTTGGCCTAAGCACATTTTTCCATGTTCCATAATTTGGTTGAGTTTTAGATTTGCATAATTTGAATGAACTAAAAATTCAATCGACTTGAATCGAAACCATCACATTAGCGATTGTTTTTGCAGTGAACATTATTTCAGAGAAAGAAAGAAACCTTGTGGCCGGCTCTGGATTCGAGCCATTCGGCGATTGTGAAGAGGAAGACGATGGTGGCCGCTTCCAAATAATCATTCAGCACAATTGTCCCGATCACTGCAATAATTTCATTATTATTTAGATTAAAAGTTTCATAATTATTGTTAATTCTTTTATTATAAATAAAATAAAATAAAATAAAATAGAAATGGCCACGTGGGTGCATCGTCGTTGAAGGCAGGTAAAGCATGCAACTAACGCTGTCACGGCCAGTGTCCTAACCGCGACGTTTAATACGCCGTCGTTTCATACATTAAACAACGAAAAGATTATCAATTAATTAGATATTAAAATTTATAATTAAAACTTTTTTGTTACCGGCGATTAAAGCAAGAATGTTGATGTCGATTCTGAGATGGCGAACGGCGGTGAAGCTTTTGAGGGCAATGGGCCAGATACCGGCGGCGACGGCAGCCAAAGCCACCCATTTGAAAACAGGATTCACATATTTGAGAAACGAAACCAGCAGCAACAGCCCACTCGCCACCGCATAAGGGCTGGGCCATTTTTTCCGGTGATTTTTCTGCTGGTCTCCGTATGCTCTAACGTTCGCTTCAAGTCTTGCTTGATTTAGGGCTTTAACTGTAACATTTTGATTTTCCCATTTAAAAATTAATATTATTAAAATAAATTAATTCACCAAATATTTCGTTGAAAAATGAGAGAATAGGAAGTGACGTGAAAAAAGGAAATTATTCTCCTTTATAAAAAGAAACAATTTCCACGTCACCAGTCACTTGAAACAGAATATATGAGGGTGGACCCACCATATTTATTTTACACGTCATCTTTATTTAATTGGGTTCCACTNTCCCCCCCCCCCATCTAAAAAATTCTCATTTACAAAACAAATAACAACAATTTTATCCCAAATTTTGTGATGTGATTTTATAAATATTAAGATGAAAATTATGATCTTAATTGGTTTAATTTAATTAATTTTTTTTTTTAAATCCACGTAGGATAGAGATGGAGGTTGAGCGTACCAATTTGTGCTTGAGAAACGAGGAGATTATCATGAAGAACAATGAGAGTTCTTGTAGCGACAATCACTTTAATCTCTTTAATCCCTTCAATTTCCTTCAATATATTCTCAATCAGAGGAATTTCTGAAGAACAGCAAATCCCCAACACATCAAAGTAACTCTTCTGCAACGCGCCACCATTGTTTCCGGCCGCCGCCGCCGCCGCCATAATCTCCGTGGACTCTCACTATTGAAACCCCCTGCAAATAAAAAGGCATAAATACATAAAAGTTTGTAACGCCGATGGGCAGCCTTTTCAGTGCAAGCCAATAGAATCAAAGTTGGATAAACAGAAAAAGATTCTCTCGAGAATTGCGTGGTTATGGTAACAAGCTACCAATTTTGAGTGTTCTAGAGGAAGAGAAAGAGAATTAACCCAGATAATGCTACCAAAACGTTACTCAATTACAGAAGGCGTTTCGTGGAGAGGATTGATGATGGGGCATTGGAAGAATGGCTAACCTTAAAATAATGAAGCCTAAAGCTTGTGACTTGCCTTTTTATAAAGGGAAGATGCCGGTGGATGTTCTACCTTTTTTTTTTTTTTTTTTTTTTAATTTTTTTACACGTGGGGTCTTCGTAAAGATTTTCAAGAAGTCACCCAACATAGTATTGCAACCAATAGACAAAATATAATCCTAATTTCTGTTATTTTATTTAATTTCAATTAATTTTTATTTAAATAATGGAATTTACCTAGGAAGATAAAGATGAATAAGATAAGTATAGATTAATCCGATTTAAAAAATATAATCTCTATTAATTTAAATTTGAATGAAAATGTAATCTAAAATAATTGTATTTAACCTAATTTATAAAATATTAAGTTATCATTTTAAAGGGAAGAATTTGGATGAGTGTGAAGGAGGCTACATAAAACAAGCGGTTTATAGAATGAAAGGGAAATGGAATCCAGGTAGCTATCCACACAAGCACATTTATTATGCGCGTTGGGTTAATTAATTACTAATATTAGCCTAACTCACCAGATTTAATTCATAGTTTATTATTAATTAACATGCCTAGCGCCTATAAAATATAAAATATATAAAAAATAAAAGCATCTTAAACCATTATTTCTTTATATCCCCCAATTATCGTATTATTTTTTAATTTAATAAATTTATAAAATTAATTAAAAAAAAATATTTAATAGAGTATATAATTAATCTTACAAATTTAAAGAGTTAATAGATATAATTAGACCATTTAAAATAAATATTAGAGAATAAATTTATAATATTTTGAGATAATATATAATTTCCTTATTGGACCGTTATCATGCATTAATTTCCATCTGGGTGACTTTCTATTTTAATTTTTTTAGTTCCTAACAGGGATTAATGCCTAACATTCACCCATATTTTGGCAACCTCAATTTGTTGCCAAAAATATGATTCAAACTAAATGATCTTGACATCTCATTTCTCACATCACCCACGCACAACTGACGAACTCAGTATTTCTTATAAGAAGATAAAAATTTCTCTCTAATAAATTTATTTTAAAATTATGAAGTTAATGACATACGTATAACAGATTAAAGTAGACAATATGTATTAGCGGTGGATTTGAGCTATTAGATCCATAAATTTGTACTCACAATCAAATAAATTGGGAATTTTAAAAATTACACGAAAATATATATATATATATAGTATTCCAGGTTGCCCCATGTTCTGCAAAATCTTTATTTGAAATAAATAATTATTTAATCGTTACATTATTGCAAATATAAAGTGGAAAAGTTCACTTATATTTCTCTGCACGAGACGTCCAAATTTTAATGTTTGGGAGAGAAAAGGAAAAAAAAAATTAGAAGTTAAATTATTTTATTAAAAGGTGTTTTGCTGATTTAATATGTACGAACCAATAATTTGAGTCAATATTATTAATTTATTAGAAATATATGAATTTGTAATAATAACACTTTATTTAAATTTATTAACAAATTCATAATTTTACAATTCCATCCATCAACCATTTAAACATAATGTGTGTAGATTTTTGAGTTATTTCAAATTCTAGTAAATTTTAAATAAACTTTATTGTTTTTTTTTTAATCCCAAAATAGTCATATTTTAGCATATTTTCTAAAATTTTAAATGAAATATTTTGCTTTTTTAAAATATATTTAAATACTTGTTATTTAAACTATATGGGTCAAACCGACAGACAATTATTTTAGCCCATTCCATTCAAACGGGCATAAAAGGAAATAAATATTTTTATTTATTTTTTATTTTGTAAAGGGAAAAGGATGAAACAAAATGTAGTGTATGTCTATTGAGCTTAGTCTTCCACGTCGGACAAACTTTAATAAAGAATTCGCCTGCCAATGCCCTATAATATGTTTGTTTTACACGTCATCAACCAAATTACATTAAATAATAATTTTTAACTTTCCCTCTATAATTTCCTTTCGATAAAATTAATAAAAGGAAGAAAAAAAATATATATATATTATTTTATTATAAAATTGTGTCGAAAATTTAATTAATTAATAAATATGATCGAAGATATACAGCTTACTCTTAAATTAATTTAAGTGAATGAGAATGATTTGATGACAACGTGATTTTAATAAAAAGATTACTTTTTTAATTCACCGACTTTGAAAAGTGTACTATTTAGTCGACCTCCTATCTTAATAAATAACAAATAATAGGTATTAGTCCATTTGCAAAAATAATAATAATTTTTATAATTTTTATAATTATTATACATATCAATAATTCTTGTAATTAATAAAAAGCCACTTTGGACAAAGTTTTTTTGTCTGATTGCAAATCTATATAAGATATATAAAATTAATAAAATTCGTTAAAGAATTTGTAATACCAATAATATTCTTTTTAATTTTTTTTAATAATATTCCGTTTATACTAAGTATGGATTTAATGTCTCATTCTCAAAATTCAGATCAGTATTTAAAATATGGATTTTAATATTGGATGACTCTATAATTTTTCTACATCTTCGTATCACGATCACACAATTAATTTTTTTTTAACGTGTTTTGTTTTTACTCACAAAATTGTTTTCACCGAAATAAATTATGATTGAGCTACTAAAAAGAAAGTGTAATTTTTTTTAATATAATTAATGGACTCTAAAATATTTTAATGGGTAGACAAGTAAGAGAAGGAACCATTTTTTGAGTGAGTGATGACTGTGCAAAAGGAGTAAAATGAAAATTTAATTTTAATTGCATTTGCTTTTTCCATTCATAATCTTATCTCTCATAAAGAGCTTTTTTTTTTCTATGGTGAAAGAATTAGGTATGAATCTTATGAAAAGCAAATACTTTATCCAATTTTTATTTTATTTTATATATATTAAAACGAACCTTGATTCCATCGATATATATATATATATATATAAAATAATGGATTTCTTTTTCCAACTTTACCCTTCATTATCATAAAAAGCTTTCATAATCCTCGATGACTTCTGTAGCTTATAAGCAGAAAATTGGTATCATGTAACAAATTTTTATCAGATACCAATAATTTATTCATTATTCTCTTTATAATATTCGAACACTAAATTAGTTTTAAATTTCTCAAATTGGCAACCATTACGAAAGACCATCATATTTTAAATTGGAACTCTCCTTTTTCACCATTATATAACTTTTGACCTATAAAATACCACATTATTTCGGGTGACGTCATTGCATCAATGAATTCAATAATATGCATCACATTGGCACTTTCATTCTTTAAATTATAACCTTCTTATTTGATCCATTGCCTGTATGGTTCCGAGGAAACATGTTTGTTTTTTCCGAACATGTTTATTAAAATATGTAAAAGACAAATATATTTTAAATTTTTTATTATTATAATTTTAAGATCCATAAAATAAAATAATACATGTAGAATATATATTAGAGGAGAATATATTGGATTTTAATATGTGATTCGCATATTCCAATTGGCTCAAGCTAAAAGACATGAGAGTTTTGCCAAAAACCAACCGGTTGTATTTTAAGTGGGATTTAGTGCGTTTTGAAATAAGAGGTTTAATNAAAAAAAAAAAAAAAAAAAAAAAATTATTAAAAGAAATTAAAAATTTGTTATTATGGCTCATATTTTAATATTAAATTATAATGTCCCAAATTGGAAAAGGAGGCCCAAGTTGAAGCCCATGATTGGTCTATTACAATTAAATTTTCGTTTTTCTCCTCATTACTAAGGCCCACTAAAATCTTCCTCCACTAATTCTCAATAATATAATATAATATATATATATATATATATATATATAATAATTATACGTTTCAAATATATGGAACAAAATGAATTTTATTTTTATTTTTTTAGTTATTTTTATTTTTTAAAAAAATTAAGAAAAATAATAATGAATGAATATATTTGAAATATATATTAATAACTATTATGAGTATGGTGAAACAATACGTAAATTAATTAATTTTATCCGATATTAAAGGTTGAGGAGAAACATTAATTTTGGTTATGTTTTTTACGTCAATAGCTTATAATAAAATATAAGATATAAGACCCACAAGAAATAGAAAAATAGAAGATTGGTTGGCTTTTCGAGACGACAAAAGGATGAGAAGATTTTGACGACATGTCGTTCTCCCAGCCGCTTGTTTCAAACCTCACCATACATAATGGCATGGGATGGGAACTAAAATATAATGCTCCATGATAACGACACTTCATCTTCATTGGTTTTTATCGCCAACCAACAAAATTGAAAGAAAAAAAAAATGTATTTTTTCTTGTACTAGTGAAATCACACGTTGATTAGAGAGTGGCAGGAGACATTGTTTATATTCCAATACTCGTTTTAAAAATATTGAGAAAAAGCCCGTAAAGAAAAATTTAAAAAGAATAATATCTACTGGCGATAGATTTGAGTCATGTTTTTGTATTAGTTGAAACATTTTAAATAATAAGAATTAAATTGAAAAAAATACTTCTAAACTGAAATTTGAGACATGTCTTTATATTCTCTTCCATCTCTTTTCATCTTATTCTCCATTTAAATCAATCATTACTTTCTTTTTTCCTTTTTTGGCTACATACTTTTCCACTATTTTTAAAAAAATTTGAGACCCGAAAAATAAATATTAAAAAAGAAAAAAAAAACTTAATTATTTAATAATGTTTTTTTTTTCATTCTNAAAACATAAGTCCCCATAATTTCTTTCCATTTTGCCTTCTCTTCCAATCACATTTTAAAGAAGACTATTCATGATAATTTTAATTATGAATATCATGAATAACTTCTTTAAAATGTGATTGGAAGAGAAGGCAAAATGGAAAGAAATTATGGGGACTTATGTTTTGTGGGTAATATTGACTTTGTGGGTTTTTCTAATTATTATTTTTATTTTTATGGTGCCATTTTTAGTGGTTATAGTTTTTTTTTTTTTTTTCATTATTAAACAACAAAATTACGATTTTGACTTTTTCTTCCTTTTTCTAATGCATTTTCAATTGGTTGAAGAGAATGTGGTTTCCTTTTCTCTGAAGGTTTCAAAAGTCAAATGAGATTATAATTTTTAAAAATTATAATAATATACACCACATGAATAATATAAAACTAAGGTTTATTTTAATTTGATTAAATTATATAATTTTTACTTTAAAAATAATCACTTCATTATAAATCTGATGAATTAATATAAAATGAGTAATTCATCCCAAATATATATTTTTTAAATAATTAATTAAATAAACATATTTGATTAGTTAGCTGATAAAACAATAACTTGTTAAGGCGATGATTAATAGGTAGTCTAAAAAAATGGTCGGTCACACAATGACCAAACACAAGCAAAGATAAAGAGACCATGGATGAATTATAAGTTATATCTACTTCCCTCGTAATTTCGAATCAATAGACCACAAAGATACGACACAATGACTTCTTTAATTTGGCAGTCAAAATAATTATAATGAATACATTTTCGTGAAACTACTCAAACGAAATGAAAAGTGTTTCTTAGAATTAGGCCCAATAGCCCACTCGACTAAGACTTGCTATAGTTAATTTGGCAAGAAGAAGCCCAATTTGGCAATGTTTGACAAGTGTTAGATGAACACGACTCTCCACAATGGTACGATATTGTCCACTTTGAGCATAAGCTCTCGTGACTTTGTTTTGGACTTCCTAAAAGACCTCATAACAATGGAGATAATATTTTCTTTATTATAAACCCATGATCCTTCCCTGGCCGATGCGGAAGAAATGCCCAAGGCCGATGTGGAAGAAATGCCCAAGAGTTATTGAAATGAATCAAGTAATGAAAACAGTTCTTTAGAAGAATCCAGCAAACTATCAGAAGAGCTCTTCAAAATTTCAAAGAAAGGCAAACTTCTCTTCCATTTAAAAAATGTTTGGTGAAAGTAAAAGCTAATGGCTTTGTCATCACTTCCAAAAATGTAGAAATTGAAGAACTCTTCATTCACTATAATCATACCCTTCATCGTCATCCAGCTCCACTTCAGCATCATCACCCCTGCCCATGAGGGTTAGAAACAGTAGAACTGCCACCACCTGTGCGCCTACAAAATACTTGCCTCTCCTTTTGAATGTTTTCTCCTCTTTCGTCTTTTCTTTCTTTTGCTTGCTCTTCGGCTTTGAGCCTGATGAATGATGCAACAAATATATTGAGAACATAATTGATTTCCTATCTTATCTTGGTGCATTTGAAAGTAAATTCACATTGTAATTTCACTTTGTTAGGCATTCAATGCCTAGAAACTTGGAATAGAAATGATCTTCCAAGTATCCAAAGAAAAACTAAAAGGATTTTCAAGACTAAAGAAATCAACGACTGGATGGATTTCATATGTTCAAAAGAAAAGAAGAGCAGCTAAAATCACAGTCCCATCATCCTGAGGAGCCACTAAGGCTAAGAAGAGTATGGTATCCATTCAATAGGACTATAGCTAACGTGAATTTAGACGGGTGAATGGGTACAATGTGCTCGGTGATATATCGTCTTAGAAACATCAGGCACTATCCGCAAAATATATGGAACTATCTTCTTCATTCCACAATACAATTCTCACCAGAAAGGAAGAAAGAGAAGGGGGATAGAAACATCAGGAACAACAGAGATGATGAACATAAGTATACTACCAAATATTTTTAAAGTGAACAACTACAATAATGGATGAACAAATGAAGATCATAGAGTACCTCTAGCAAACAAATTAAGGAATAAGGACTATAACAACATAACATCATGGCCCTCGTTCAATAAACTAATTTCATCAAGTGTAAAGAAGAAAACATTTGATAGCAAGTATAAAATATCTTACTCCAGTTATAAGGACCCCTTCTTGGTGCTGATGACGAAGCCCCTGAACTGGAACGCGCAGAAGAAGATGATGGTAACGATGAAGTACCAACTTCTATCAACTCTGTCATATATTTTTCAGCATATCGTACGAGGTTACTATGCTCTAAAAGCTTACTGCGAAGCACTGACGTTTCCTACAAAGTAGAGAATACCAACAAGGCCCAGAGTAAGAACTTCATTTAAGTTGAGAAGAAAGAAAGAAATAAAGAAAGCAATGTTTCGAATAATGTACTGTCTATCATACAAAGATCAAGGTCCGTTAAGCGGGATATTTTAATAAGATGTGGGCGGAAACTAATGCAGTAAGATATCAATTTATTGTTATATTTTTCAATGGATAAAACAGTTAATTGGTGAAAGACAAGATTCAAAAGTAGGAAAGAAAAATTCCGGCACCTTAACTATAAGAAATCACTTCATGATTTATAAACATATTATATATCGTATAACTTCGTAAGATGATCATTGAAAAATATGTTATTACTTCTTAAAAGTAATACCAATAACTGTATCTCAAGATATGCTAAGGATCCATCGATATAAAGATGTTATCGAAAATCAAGATCAAGATATGGAAGTCGATTAGATGGAAAAGAACATAAGAAAAACTGCAAATAATTGTTCTTACAACCTACATCTCTCTTAAGATAAGAGAGCTACTACTACTGAACAATTAACATTTCAAAAGAATAAGAAACATTCAACTACAACAACTGAAGAATGATCTGAAACTAACTCACCGGTAGTACTTGAAGAGTGAATAGTAGATGCCCTAGAACAAGTGCATCTAAACTTGAAGGCCTACAATATAACAAAGTGATGCATTATCAAATTATTAGGATGGTTAAAGAAGTACATAATATACAACAAGAGATTCACCTGTTCTCAAATAAAAAATTCTGGTCTCCTAATCTAGTTGACAAAGCTCCATAAGCAAGATTTGCATTTCTATAAATCTGTCAGCCAAGAAATGAACTCAATTCGCGATATCAAGAAACAAGGGACAAATTTGAAAGAGCCCTTCATCGATCACTATCTACCAATTGAGTTAATGTCCAAGTAGTAAGAAAAAGAAGATTTATAACCTGTTCTTCTCTTCGTTCAGCATTTTCTTTGTTGATCCCAAGTTGAAGCTTCACAAAGTGTACTTTCTTAAAATACAGAACCTTTCCAATCGGCCAGGGAAGATCAGAATAATAGACCTTTTGAGCAGAACCACCATCAGTTCCCAACCAAAGCTCGTACATGACTGCATCTGCAAGCCACGAACTAACCATAGATTTTGCAGATACCCATTCCGGAACCGAGAGAAACTCGGTGTCGAGATCAAGAATACCATCCTGTCTTAAACACTCAATGACCCCACCCCTCTCGTTATTGTACGCCACATAGTTACCAGTTTCAACATAAGGAATTATATCTGCCAGAGAAAAACAGATGCCATACTTGTTAATTCACTGGAAATGGAAAAGGAATCTAAATCCTTTACCAGTCTAAACACCTCCAACCATGAAATCAGTAGCGAAACTAACTACACATATGAAAGAACAAAAAAGAAGGAAGGAATTAGAGCATAGACATGGGAGATTACCAGACTCGGGGTAGATGAGATTGAAATCCAAGTGGAAATGGAGATTGGCCAATTTTAGATAGATGTAAACCGGCAAGCAATCTGGGCATCCAGTGGGCAAATTGAAACACGGTTTCCTCACAATCAAAGTCAACCCTTCTTCTCCCCTTCCACTCATTTGCTCCATAAACGGAGAATCTCTGCAACCACTGTAAATTAGTTTCAGGTCGAAGGGTTTTAGGAGGGCCAATTTAGAAGAAGGGGCTTTTATGTTCTTCCAACCAAAACGATACTCTCTAATATTCCTTTTATTATTATTATTATTTATTTATTACTATTTACTATAATTATTGTTTTGATTTCTAAATTATACCAAATATCTCTAAAATTCAACGTTCAATTATATTTACAAATTTTTAAATTTTCTTCTTAATTTTACATTACTTATTAATTCAATTTTAAGTATTTAGGAAATAAATATATTTCATTTCAACTAAAAACATATCAATTTTAGCTCGTAATTTATCATACTATTTATAGGAATAATATTGTAATATTATTATGTGTTTAATATATCATGAAGCATACATTATATTATATTCCAATCATATCATTATATATTGTCCGCTAACTATATGATATGAAATTTGTAACCGTCTAAGTTCACCGTTTGCAAATATTGCCCAGTAAGATCCCACATTAGTTGGGAAGAGAACAAAACATTATTTACAAGGGTGTGGAAACTTCTCTCTAGGACGTATTTTAAAAAATTTGAAGGGAATTTCGAAAGAGAAATCCCAAAGAAGACAATATCGCCTAGCGATAGACTTAAACTATTACAAATTATATCAAAGCCAGATGCTGGGCGGTCAGAGGACGCTGGACCCCTAAGGGAGTGGGTTGTGAGATTACACAATGGTGAGCGAGGAGCCTGGATCCTAAAGGAATGGATTGTAAGATTCCACATCCCTTAGGGAGGAAACGAAACATTCCTTATACCTCTTCTTAGAAATCACGTTTTAAAAACCACGAGGTTGATGAAGATACGTAATGGGCGGTTATAAAATTAGTTGATTCTCATCTTATAGACGTGACAGTCCATCCCTCATCACTAAAAATGTTATTATCATCACCTCAATTCTTGAAGTATCAAACATCTTATAATTGGCTAAGGCTAAGTAAAGGAAGGTAGTCATCAATATTCAAATTTGAACTTCAATCCACATACTATTTTGGTTCGTTCATAAGATGTAACTCAAAATACTTTAGAGATTATTATGATAAATAGTTGAATTATAAATACGATTATTATATTATATTATGTTTGAAGAATCAAGCAAAGAATAATCCAACGATACTTGAACAGAATCTTTCACAGTTTCTGAAAAAGGGTGGTTACTTTTGGGGGTGGAACTGTACTGTGAAGCGCTAACATAATAGGAGCAAATGGAATTAGCATAAGAGACCCAATTAGACCAATGGATTTCAGAACTGATTCAACAATGGCAAAAAAATAAAACCCCCAAACAGCGATGCAAAAAGAGGAGAGAGAGTTGCTTCCTATTGCGAAGCCCCACCGTTGGCTTTTTGGCTGTGTGCTTGAATAATGGACGGTGATCGACCTTTCTCTCTCCGTCTTAGCAGCCAATCCTCACACCGCGGAGGTCAGCCAACCCATTTGCCATTTGCCATTTGCCATTTGCGATTCCCTCACCAACCGATTTCATACCTTTTCATTCTTTATTGCTTTCTTTTCGCCTTCATTTCAAATGCAGAGCTAATGCATTATTCTGTGAAGAAACAAGGGATTTCATTGTAATGAGTAAACCCCACCATTCTTAATTACGATTTACTGGTACCCATCTCCATGTTCTCTTGTTTGTGTGTTTTTTTTTTTTTTTTTTTCTTTTTCGCTATCATACTGTTTATTTCATCTAATTTTACCCTTTACTGTTGTAAATTTGAGATGTGATTAGTTGCGTCCATACTCTAAGGAATCTCCTGCTTTTCTCTCATTGATTAGAGAACAGAATTTCATTCAAAATTCATCTGGGTGATGTGGGTTTAGCGGTGAAAAGGTTAATCCCTGTTATTTTACCTCGTGGGGTGGCTTTTTTTTGTTGTAGTTAGTGATATGCACGCCTGTCCTTAATCATTCCCTCCATATTCTCTCTCTGAATTTGTTATTCATATCATTTCTTCTTCTTGTTCTTCTTCTTCCTCATTTCTCTCTTTGTCCTTGCCTTCTTCCCCTGTACTGTGTTGTGAAGATTCTACAAATTCCATTAGCTTCTACAAGCTGGGATTGGATCTGGGTGTGTGTCCTTTCCCCTGTTATTCATCTCCTTGACGTTTATTCAACCAGGTACTTCAATATTTTGGCATTTTCATTTTTACTTGGAGTTTCCTAATCAAATCCAATAAGTTATTCCCTTTTCAATTCCTTTGTTCCTTGTACATTGCCTTCGTGGGATATGCTTGTCACAAGTAGTAAAAGTATATAGTCTTTTCTTTGTTGAACCTGAATATTCTGTTAATAAAATGCTTGATCTCCGTTATGGTATATATCAAATTGAGGAATGTAAGTATCCAGTTGATTGGATATTCATACTCCACAGCGCGTTCAGCTTCCATGGGTTAGAATTTCGAAATTCGAATGCCGGGAAGATCATATCATGTGCTGTTGAAAATTTTATATATTTTTCTGGGTACACTAAATTTGTTTTTAATTTACGAGTGTTTGATTCATACCTCTTATGCTTGGGAATGTACATGCTTACATTCACAAGTAGGAAAAGATGGTAAGTTTTGCCTATGCTGCAACCATTTACCTCATTAGGATCAAGAGAATACAAGAATATGCAGAAGAAGGGTGAATTCTTGGAGTGAGCTAGGTGAGTGGTTTAGGATTTTGTCGATGCTAGCTTGCCCTGCATCAAAGGAATGTATCTTTGTGAAAGCATAATAGAGTGATAAGCTTTAGTTGGATGGTACGTTTTTATTTGTGCAATCTAGGAGTGGAAGAAAATTGGGGTAGCTCGATTCTTTGAAATGGCTGCAATTTGGAAAGAAATTGGAGGTGGAAGTGGAGATGGAGAATATATCGGAATAGGGCAAGAGAATGAAGGAGATTGATTAGGGATGCATCTGTAACCGTCCAAGCCCACCACTAGCAAAATATATCGGGACAGGGCGGTGTGCCAGCGAGGACGCTGAGCCCTGAAAGGGAGTGGATACGGGGCGGTGTGCCAGCGAGGACGCTGAGCCCTGAAAGGGAGTGGATACGGGGCGGTGTGCCAGCGAGGATGCTGGACTCCGAAGGGAGGTGATTGTGAGATCCCACATCGGTTGGAGAGAGAAACAAAAACATTTTTTTATAAGAGTGTGAAAACCTCTCCCTAGTAGACGCCTTTTAAAAACTTTGAGGGGAAGTTCGAAAGGGAAAGCTCAAAGAGGGCAATATCTGCTAGTGGTGGTCTTGGGCCGTTACAAATAGTATCAAAGCGCTGACACATCGCCCCGAAGGAGGTGGACACGAGGCGGTGTGCCAACATGGACGCTGGGCCTTGAAGGGGGGTGGATTGTGAGATCCCACATCGGTTGGGGAAGAGAACGAAGCATTCTTTATAAGGGTGTTGAAACCTCTCCCTAATAGACACATTTTAAAAACCTTAAGGGAAACCTCAAAAAGGAAAGCTCAAAGAAGACAATATCTGCTAGCGGTGGTCTTGGGCCTAGTTGTAACTTGCAACGAGTTCTTCTTCATTATTTTTCTTTTGGTTGTAAAAGGGAACTCCAACTTGTGATAAAATTACTTTTGACTTTTAGCTTGTCTCGATTCAATGATCTGTCACATTTGAGACCGACATTATGTGCCCGATAGTCGCAGGTAACAATAGAGGAGTGGATATAACATGGCGGTCTCTATGAGAAATTTAGACCAAGCTTTTCAAGGTGCTGGCCAGAAAGCGTATCCTTATGCAATGTGACTTAAAGCATGCTTATTATTAGTACTTTTATGGTTTATGTTTTCTAGTTTCTAGTAAATTTATCTTATGAGGTAAATACTTTTCCTTAGGCAGTTGGTAACATTTTCTAATATGCCAAGTTTACACAGTTAAATAAATTAACAGCAACAGTTGATAAAATCCATATCTTCAATCACTTTATAATCAGATTTATTACAATTGCTTCATCTCCTGCATCTGCAAGTTTGTGTGTTATTTTCCTTGACAATACACAGTGGGGTTGAAGTATGGCGCATCGAGAATTCTCGCCCTGTTCTTGTACCAAAATCATCTCACGGAAAATTTTTCATGGGAGATTCCTATATAGTCCTCGAGGCAAGTGGGTTTTGTTTAGTTTCTTACTATTTGCTTTGTTCTTTATGAAAATATCAAAATGTTAACTTCTCATATCTTCTTTTGGTCTTTAGTTTTTAAATTAGTTGTCATGCGATCCGTCTCGTTGCATCTAGTTCCATAAAGGTTAGATCGGTTTTAAAAACCTTGAGAGGAAGCCCAAAGAGTACAATATCTGCTAGCGGTGGGCTTGGGTTGTTACAGTTGGTATCATTGTCAGATACTGGGCGATGTGCCAGCGTGGAGGCTGAGCCCCGAAAGGGGGTGAACACGAGGCAGTGTACCAGTAAGGACGCTGGGCCACAAAGGGGAGTGAATTGGAGGGTCCCACATTGATTGGAGAAGGGAACGAGCGCCACCGAGAACGTTGGGCCCAAGGGGGTGGGTTATGAGATCCCACATCGGTTGGAGAGAGGAACGAAGCATTCTTTGTAAGGGTGTGGAAACCTCTCCCAACAGACACATTTTACGAACCTTGAGAGGAACCCCAAAAAGCACAATATTTACTAGCGGTGAGCTTGAGTGGTTTGGGTGGTCTGCTGGATTTGAGGACTTAAAACCTACTACAGTTATCCCATCCTCATTCCGTTTCTTCTTTAAAATAATCCCTCTGTGCTATATCTTATAAGGAATTGCAATCATTTTGATGAAGTAACTGTAACCTGCTATTACAGCAGAATCCAAACATTAAAGGAAGAGGAAAAAAAGAACCCTTTTGTTCTTGGTACCTCCAGTGATTCCTGTATTTTATTTATTCATTGCAGACCTCATCCTTAAAAAATGGTACTTTGCGGCATGATATTCATTATTGGCTTGGTAAGGATACCACTCAGGTAAGTTCAAATCAATCAGTTATTCTCTGGTGGTTATTTCTTGGTTTTCCAATAACTTTCAAGACCTGTCAATTTAGGATGAAGCTGGTACTGCAGCCATCAAAACCGTTGAATTGGATGCAGCCCTTGGAGGACGTGCTGTCCAGTACCGTGAAGTGCAAGGTTACGAGACAGAGAAGTTCTTATCATATTTCAAACCCTGCATTATACCACAAGAAGGCGGAGTTTCCTCTGGCTTCAAACATGCCAAGGCTGAAGCACACCGCACTCGGTTGTATGTTTGCAAAGGAAAACGAGTTGTTCATGTTAAAGAGGCAAGCCTAATCTCATATACTCAAGCTGATAAGGAATTAGCCTTCTCCGTTTGCTAAGTTCTTCATTCTGTTAGCAGGTTCCTTTTGCTCGATCTTCACTTAACCATGATAGTATTTTCATTCTTGATACCAAGTCTAAAATATTCCAATTCAATGGATCCAACTCATCCATTCAAGAGAGAGCCAAAGCATTGGAAGTAGTTCAATTCATTAAAGATACATATCATGACGGAAAATGTGAGATAGCCGCCGTTGGTAAGTAACACAAAAACTCAGTAGTCCTGCGCTTTGTTTCTTTTTATTTTTTACTTATTTGATTAATTTTTTCATTACAAGTTTGATTTACTATGTTTGAAAGCTCATAGTTTCTACATTGTCATACAGAGGATGGCAGAATGATGGCAGACGCTGAAACAGGGGAATTTTGGAGTTTATTTGGTGGTTTTGCTCCACTTCCAAGAAAAGTAGCCGGTGGAGGTGATAAAATGGTCGGTTCACATCCAACAAAACTACTATGGTAATATGTTTCCTTTTTTTAAAATTACTTTTACATTTCATCCTTTAAAGTATGAACAAATTTTGGTATAATTCTTGGTTGTTTTAATGTTTTATTGAACTAGTTAATGATGTAGTTCTGAAAGTAGTATGTATGTGTTTGAAGTGTTAAGAAGGGCGACCCCGAACCTGTTGAGGCTGATTCTTTAACTAGGGCGCTGTTAGCTTCAAATAAATGTTACATTCTTGACAGCGGGACAGAAGTTTTTATATGGATGGGAAGAAATACCTCTATTGAAGAAAGGAAAAATTCCAGCAGAGCTGCAGAAGTAATTCCCTACACCGTCCTAGTTGATTTCTTAAAGTTTATTTGAAGATTTGGGATTTTTATATCTCTCTCCTTGTTGTGGATAGGAGCTAGTTAGCGGTCCTGATCGTCCACAATCGCACATAATGCGGGTGACTGAAGGCTTTGAACCTATTGTGTTCCAAGCCAAGTTTGATTCGTGGCCTCGAGCAGCTGCTGTAGCTGTGTCAGAGGATGGTAGAGGCAAGGTTGCTGGTTAGTATGAAGTTCTTTGATTCATGGTTTTTTTTTTTTCATTAAATCTTTTGGTTTTCATTGTAATGTTGACATTTCTCCAGCTATTGTTTGATGAACTCTCTCCCCCCCTCTCTCTTTTTTTGGTTATTTTTTAGCACTTTTGAAACGCCAAGGATTTAATGTGAAGGGTCTTTTGAAAGCTGAACCTGTAAGAGAGGAACCTCGGCCTTACATTGATTGTACAGGAAATCTACAGGTAATTCGAAAAATATTTCTCTTTCTTCTCTTCTCCATAAGGTTCTATGAACCATTCTGCAAATGATGATACTATGGCAAAAGAAGGAACAGATAATGTGAGATCCACGTTGGTTGGAGAGGGGAACAAAGCATTCCTTATAAGGGTGTGGAAACCTCTTCCTAGCAGACGCATTTTAAAATCGTGAGGTTGACGGCGATACGTAACGGGGCAAAGCGGACAATATCTACTAGCGGTGAGCTTGGGCTGTTACAGATAACGTGGGATGAAGGAAATAAATGAATATTTGCTTCGCAATCAGTTTGAATGTAGGACGGCGAATTTGACGACGGGTGTCTTGGAAATCGTTGGAAACGAACCAGAAATTTATTGATTGATAGACACATGATCCAAAAAGTTGGTATAAATGATTTACACTATGATGAAAACTCCGTTGTTTTACAGGTGTGGCGTGTCAGTGGCCAGGAAAAGCTTCTACTTCCTGTCTCTGATCAATCAAAATTTTACAGTGGAGATTGCTATATTTTCCAATATTCTTACTCGGGAGAAGACAAGGAAGAATATCTGGTTGGAACATGGTTTGGTAAACAAAGTGTTGAGGTACTTAAACTTATAAATACAAATGGATCATATCATGCTTGAAGCATAGAAAATATTTGAATAATGATAATTGGAAAGCCTCAACACCCTTTTGGGTTTGATTCTATATACTTATTATCTGTTCTTCGAGGAATATCTTAGTAGTACATTACTCTTGAAATAGGGAGAAAGAGCTTCTGCTTTATCGCTGGCCAGCCAGATGGTGGAAGCACTGAAGTTCTTGCCTGTCCAGGTTGCTTCCACTGTTTAAATTGTCCGCTCTTATATACAATGGCATCTCCAATTGAGGATAATGATATCATCTTCGTTTCATGCTAGGCTTGTATTTATGAAGGATATGAACCAGTCCAGTTCTATTCAATTTTTCAGAGATTTATTGTTTTTAAGGTATGCTTGGGGAACTTAATGGAAATACATACAATTGTTTTACATGAAGTTAACTAACAAATATTTTTCAGGGTGGGTTGAGTGATGGATACAAGAATTACATTGCAGAAAATGGCATTTCAGACGTGACAAATTCGAGAAACAGTATTGCATTGTTTCGAGTTCAGGGCTCTGGCCCTGAGAATATGCAAGCAATTCAAGTTGAAGCAGTACGTTGCTCTCATCCCATGGTCTTTTGCTGTGCATAATAATACTTCATGCTAATATACATATCATTGTTTGTTCTTGTTCTGTTCCCACAGGTTGGATCCTCTTTGAATTCCTCTTATTGTTACATTTTGTATAGAGGGTCCACTGTTTTTACTTGGTTTGGAAGCCTTACCACCACTGATCACCAGGAGCTTGTTGAAAGATTTCTGGATATGATCAAGGTGATTAGTTAGTTATATGGCCATTATGAATCAAGCTGCCACTACCAAAATAGCTTCTCATATGATTTCCAATTTTCTGCAGCCAAACTGTCAATCCAAGCCGCACAAGGAAGGCGCAGAGTCTGAACTATTTTGGGGTTTGTTGGGAGGAAAAACGGAATACCCAAGTCAGAAAATTGCAATGGTTGTTGAGAGCGATCCACACTTGTTTTCTTGCACTTATTCAAAAGGTGTATACAATTGTATTTCGATCTTTCATCGTTTTCGTTCTATTTTTCCCCGTTTATAAGTCTTTAACTTCGTTCATCGCATCGATTTTGCTTCGGAAATGGCGGCATTATGCAGAAATTTTGAAGGTATTCTCTTCTTATTCTATCTTAGAACTTAAAACTGGAGTTCTTAGAAGTAATGCACCAAAGTTCCTTGGTTTCTTGTTAAAATTTGATGTCATTGCAGGTTGATGAGATATACAACTTTGGGCAAGATGATTTGATGGCAGAAGATATTGACATTCTTAGTTGTCACTCTCAGATCTTTGTTTGGGTTGGGCAACAGGTTGACCCCAAGACTAAACTGCATGCTTTAAAAATTGGGGAGGTACGTTTAATTGCTCTAACTTGTTTCTTCCACCAGTCATCAAGAGGTAGTTTTCTGGGCATATAATGAATGCTTCTTTTGGTTCTTCGAGTTCTGAACAGAAATTTCTTGAGATTGATTTTTTTCATGAAAAATTATCACGCGAAACTCCGATATATATCGTCATGGAAGGAAGTGAACCGCCTTTCTTCACACGTTTCTTCTCATGGGATTCTGCAAAATCTGACGTGAGAATCATATGCTTATTATGTACAATTATGTGACAATAATCTGATTGCTTGTTTTATCTGAATCTTTTAAATATTTGAATACAGATGCACGGAAATTCGTTTCAGAGAAAGCTTGCATTAGTTAAAAATGATGGTGCTGCTGCTATAAATGCAAGTCATTTTCTGGTTCTTCAATCCTTTTTGTTCAGTTTCTTTTCAGAATTATCTATTGCTTTGAAACATAGCTACATTATCTGTGTAGTTGGCATTCTTTTTTGATGGCTTCATGATCTTTAATCAGAAACCGAAGCGGAGAGCTCCTGTAATGTATGGAGGGAGGTCGAGTAGTGTGCCAGAGAAAGCACAGCGGTCGAGGAGTGTGTCGTTTAGTCCCGATCGAGTTCGTGTGAGAGGAAGGTCACCTGCTTTCAATGCATTAGCTGCAAACTTTGAGAACCCAAGTGCTAGAAATCTTTCTACTCCTCCTCCAATGGTTAGAAGGCTGTACCCCAAATCTGTTACTACTGAGTCATCAAGGCTGGCTTCTAAAAATGCAGCCATAGCAGCACTTAGTGCAAGTTTCGAACAGCCACCGCCCGCTCGAGAAGCTATTATACCTCGCTCTTTCAAGGGTACGAGTTCATCTAAGTTTCGCCACAGTTCGGTTGCAACCATCACAAATTTCCAACTTAACAGAATTGCTTTTCTTTTGTATTTGGTAAGGGACGCTAGGTGTCTCCAAGCCTATCCCAGAGTTGGACAAGAAGGAGACCTCCATGAGCAACAGAATAGAATCTCTTACTATAGTGGAAGATGCAAAGGAGGGCGAAGTTGAAGACGAGGAAGGTCTCACAATACATCCATACGAATCCCTTACAACGACATCGAGTTCTCCAGCTTCAGACATCGACGTGACGAAGCGAGAGGTAAGCATAACCATTCACAGCAATATTTTTTATCAACGTCGAGTTCTTACATGTCGAATTTGAAACGAGCAGACATATCTATCAATGACGGAGTTCAAGGAGAAATTTGGAATGACAAAGGATGCTTTCTATAAGCTACCTAAATGGAAGCAGAACAAACTTAAAATGGCCTTGCATCTGTTCTAGAACTCCTTGCTAACAATGCCCTTTGATTGCTCGTCGTCGAGTTGTGGATGCCGGTAGGTAGCGGTGTTCTTTACGACGGTATCGATTCGTTCTTTTGGCGTTCTATAAGTGTTAGTGATTGATTGCAGTAACTTTGTTGTTGGTTGGCAGATTTGTAACTCAAAGTTGTTGATGGAGAGCGTCAGTGCATTTTAAGCTGTTTCTGCTGTCCCATACATACACTCAGAGCTGTTCTTGATTGGTTTGAATGTGTCTTAGCTTTCACTAGCAGATGAGATAGTTGTGTGATATATTCTGTGAGAATTGGTTTGATGAGAGCAATTTTGGTTTTTTTTTATCAATTTTTTGTGTTTTAATTATTAAAAAAAAAAAAAAAAAAAAAAAAAAAAAAAAGGAAGAGGGAGATATATATATATAGCAGTCTACTTATAGTTGTTGATTGATGATTGAGGATGGAATTGTACAGCATTGTANTTTTTTTTTTTTTGTTCATTTCTAAATAAAAGGTGTGATTTATTTATATATATATATATATATATGTATATATATATATATGTATATATATATATATATAACGTGACTTCGTTCTTCTGTTCGTTCTTTGGATTTCACAATCTACTTCTCTTGTCAGCGTCCTCACAGTCACACTGCTCGGTGTCTGGCTCTGATACCATTTGTAATAGCTCAAGCCCACTGCATATTTGGATGAGTACCGATTCTGTTGTAACCGATTCTGTTGTATAACCCTAATAGATGCATTTAAAAATCATGAGACTAACAGCGTTACGTAATGAGCCAAAGCAGCGGTTACTGGTAAGTAAATTTAATAAAAAAAATTAGAAAATAAAATGATGATGGGGTTAATTATAAATGAATTAAAATGAATAAAAAGTAGTTAAGAGTTGGAAAAGCAAAAGTTTAGATGGGGGCAAAGACAGAGACATCCCACAAGACAAAATGGGTTACGTACGGAGGAGCACGCACGTTGAGTAGTGATCGCATTAACTTTAAGCACCATCATCATGTCATCTCTGTCTCTCTATAGCTCTATCTGGTCAACAAAGCAAGCAACTAGTCATTTCCCCCATATCCCACTTTTTCATCCCTTCACCACCTTCCCTTTGTATTGGCATCTCCCGAATGATATCTCACATCGATTGTAGAGGTGAATGAAACATTCTTTATAAATGTGTGAAAATTTCTCTCTAGTAGACGCGTTTTAAAACTTGAAAAGTGTAAAGAGAACAATATCAATATCTGCTAGTGGTTGGCTTAGGCGGTTGCCTTTCGGAGAAAGAAATGGAAATGGAGTAAGAGTATAGAAAAACAAGAGTTGTATATGCAGCCACAAATGGGCATCTCAGACATCCCTTTTATTAGAATCTCAATTGGATAAAATTTTGTTAATATTGTGAACCTGTTCTTGTTATCAGCTTCTTCTACTTGAGCTTTAAACTTTGGAACAGCCAATGTGGCCGTTTTGTTTCCTGATCACATGTACCACTTGAGCTGCTCATGGGTGTGCTTGGGTCACTGCATTCTTCACCTCTTTCTGATTTTGATCTCTTCTTCCTGACACTACCACCAATGCTTAGAGTTAGCTCAACATCACTGTCTTCCTCTTCACAACCATCACCTGTGTTCATCTTGCTTGGCCCGGCTCGGTCTTCGTCGACAGCGCTAACTCCCGTCGACATGTCCTCCTCTGCAGGCCTTTCAAGATCAAACCCTCTTGACATTATTCTCATGTTGTCTCCAGAACAGCTCCCACTGCTCGGATCATCTGATCTCAAGCTTTGAAGCTTCAAAATCAGTCCCCCTCCACTGCTCTGTTCTGTTTGATTTTCCCTGTTTTTGAACTGCAAATGGTTCATTGATTTTCTCCTCACCTCTTCCATCAGCATCTTCTGAACACTATACAGCCGATGGAGTTCCTTCACCTGCAAGCCATATATTCAAATTCAACCAGTTTTGCTTCAACAAACGCCTATAAACTCTATCTTACCTGATTCTTGAACACATCTTCATGCCCCTGCATTGTCTTTCTTATGGCATCCACATCTCCTTTTTGCAGCATCTTGTCAAGTGATCCAGTCATGGCAGAAGTATAGAATTTGTGGGGAAGCCTTGTTGTTGAGCTCTGAAAATCGTGCCACTCATGCACTCTTCGAACTATGAAGGTGTTGGTAGTGTGGGCAGAGTTGGGTAAAGGATTGAAAGTGGGTTCAAGTCTTGTTCCCATGCCTGAAACCAAATGGGTATCAAAAATAATGTAGGACTACAAAGACAAAACATTCTTGAAACCCACAAAGAAAATTTAGCCAAAAGTTATGTTTGACAATTAAGTGGGGTGGGTGTGAATTGTGTACAGCCACTGAGATGTCGATGGAGACAGAGTCTACTTCACCAATTTCTACTGTCTAAGGCAAAATTAAGGCATGCATCAAGGAAGTAATGAGTTCAAATTGCAAAATTCAATCTTTTGGTGATGGAGAGAGAGAGATCTAGTAGGTGGTTCTTCCTAGCCCTTTAAAATGTGCTCTATCAGATGAATTTCTCAGAAGGGTTAAGACAGAGAAAAACAGAGGATTTGTGGTTAAAATCACTGATAATTGAGCAATCCCAGCAAATTTAGAAGCATTTTGATTCGTTTTTCTTCTGGGATTTAAACAAACCCATCGAATCTGCAGCAAAAGTAGAGATTTGGATATGAAAAAGTGAAGAGATTTGAAGTGGGATTGACCTGATAGAGAAAGAGCAGCCAGGAGGATGATGATCATTGAACATGTTCTTCTTCTGTGTTCTTCATGCCAAAGCCAAAGCTTTGGTGGGCATCAAAACAAATCCAGTTTCCAGTTTCCAGTTTCCAATTCCCTGATGAATATGAACAAAGCCTCCAATCAAATCACCAAAAATATCCCTTCCCTTTGGTTTGCTTTGGAAGAAACAGTAAAGCAAACAGCCTCTGACTATAAAATTAGAATCCCTGGTGCTAATAATTCAGGTTTGACAGGCTGTGGAGGAGGCAGAGGCAATAAGAAAGCTGGTTTGGAATGTGTTCTATATATTTGGTGACATAAAAGAGAGAGAGAGAAAGAAAGAGTTGTAAAGTATGGTATAAAGATTGTATTGGGTATCAGGCTGTATTATTGTATAAGGATGGTTCCACCGCTACCAAATATTGTCTGTTCTGGCTCGTTACATATCTAGGGAGAGACGTGGGTTCTCCTCTTCAACCGACGTGGGATCTCACAATCCACCTTCTGATACCATTTGAAATAGATCAAACCCACTGCTCACAAATATGGTTCGTTTTGGCCTGTTACATATCTAGGGAGATGTTTCTACACTCTTATAAAGAATGTTTTGTTTCTCTCCGGAATGAGCGGAGGGAGGAGGAGGAGGGAGGTGGGGGCCAGGAAAGTATTGATAATAAAAACAAATGACAGTCCTAAACATGAGCCAGTTTGTATGCATGCCTGTGAACAAGATATTCCAGACAGCTCTTGGAAGCTTTCAAGATATGCATCAATGGTGGAAACTTTATGCTTTCTCTTTCTTCCTCCTTCCTTCCATTAAATTATTCACAAACATCAACTTTCATGATTTGGATTGAATCACTCACTGTACACAACAAAACACTTTGGCCTCACATTCCATCATTTTGATTCAATCTTTGCTGCTTCATCTTCTTCATCTTTTACAAGGCTTTCAAAAGCTTCGAATTTTTTGTTCTTGTTTTTATGGGGTTGAGAGTTATGATTACAGTAAAAAGAAATGGAAAAGGAAAAGAAAATGTAACCAGAAATGGATGACAAAACTAAGCAACTCATAGCTATAGATTTGGGATTGAAAAAAAGGGAAACTTCCTCCCACATCGCTTTCCTTCAAAAGCTTCATATAATATATATATCCCTAACCCCAACAATTCCTCATCCCAAATCACACCCACATGCCTCACTTCCTCTCCATTTTATTTTATATGTTGGCCTGCTCATCCTTTATCTCTTTTATTTAATCCTTCTCTTTCGGTTTCGGTCGAGTGAACTAGAGATGCCACCGAGTCAAACTCGGACTGAAAATCCTTCCATATCTTCGTTACCTCTTGTTTCAATTATAAACAAAAATAAAAATATAATCGAATATTCAACTTAATTTTTAAAAATTTAAATTTCAATATTACGATAAGAAGAGACATATATTAATCAAATAGTGGAATAAATTCATGGGGTGTGACAACCTAGTATAAAATTTATTCATTCATAGAATAGGACAAATATATGAAGTGTTGAAAATATTGTTAGATTATTTTATATTATATTCTTTTGGGGGTTGGAAACTCAATAGAGAAGTAATCTTATTGGGTTTTTTTTTTTTTTTTTTTTTTTCTTGGAAGATGGCCCACTCAGAATATTTTTAGAAATTAAGTTTTGATGGTATAATAAAAAATAATTAATTAATTAATTATATATATATATATATATATATATAGTAATTTGCTTAGAAAGGTGTGATGAGGTAGTGTGAATTTTTAATGAAAAATTACCACAAAAGTTTATTCTTAAATACAAATTGGATAGTCCCTTTCAAGAAGTGTTACTAATATTCTCCATTTTTTTTCTAAATAAATCAACTCATTATTAAGTATCAAATTCGTCCTATTATCTTTTTATTATGAGAATTAAAATATTTTTTTTTCTTTTTTGTCGTACTAAATCCATAATCATGTTGATCAATTAGAGAGGTAATTTAACTCTCTCCCGCCGAAAATGATAAATAATAAAAAATTATATAGATGCATTCATTATTCTATTATTTAATAAAAAAAGACATGTATTAAAAATATTATAATTAACTAAGGTCTTATCTCAAATCATAATTTTTTAATGTCCTTGTGACATGCATGGTTGTCCATGTGGGTTATGCACATGCCCTATTTCCTATTGACCCTTAACAGTCAGATAGGGTTTAGATTCACAAATGATAAGCGATTGATGTATTTTTAATGGCAATTACTTAAGATAATTACATCATAGTATTGACGTTATGCATTTGTAACACGCATTTTTTAAACATTATTTTATATAAATTTGTATGATTCTCTCCAATTTTATAATTTCCGATTTTGAAATTTGTGTTTTGTCTTTTTAGCTACCAAAACTGTCCCAATTGGTTAGTAAAATAATTTGTTAAATGAAATGTATTTTTAATTATAATTAATTTAATATTCATATTTGAGTAGCATATAATTCTCAATTAATTGATTATACTTAATAAAAGGGTAATCAATTAACATAATTATCAATCATATTGATATCTCGTATACTCTAATTATATGTGCAATTATTTTACTATAGTTTTGGTAGGTTTGGAGCCACTTAAAAAAATAATGTAAATAAGTGATTTATATTTTAGCTAGGTGGCAATAAATGGATGGAAGTTAGAGTGGGACAATTAGAGGAACTGATTTAGAGGTGCCACTTGTTGTAATGGGGATGGAGAATCAAAAAATATATTTAAAATATTTTTTTTGACGGTTGTCTTTCTCTAAACAAGTTTTCATACCATTATAAAAAAGATGTTCTGTTTCTTTCTCTAATTGATGTGAGATCTCATAATCCGGTCCTTTCGGGGTAAATGTTTTCTTTGACACTTGTTCATCTTTCTAATCGATATGAGATCTCACAATCTAACCTCGAGATTTAGTGTTATTGCAGACACTTGTTTCTCTCTGGAATCGACGTGGGATCTCGGTTTTAGGTGTATATTTGGGGGGTTTGGAGGAGAGAGAAGTGGTGAGGAGGGAGATGGGAGAAGGGAAGGGACATATAGATGAGAGAATGTGTTTGAGATTGAATGAGAAAATCTTAGGAAAGAAAGACAAAAGGTGGTGGGAAAAAAGAAAGAAGACAAAAAAAATATAATTTTTATTTTTTAAAAATGAAAAAAGAAAAAAGAAAAGAAAGACAGCAAGCATTATAAAAGTGGTGTGGTGGGCAGTGAATTGGATTAGAAAGGAGCACGCTTTGTAGGGTAAGGAAGGCACATCCCTTAACCTTTGTGGGCCATCATACCCTCCCTTCTCTTTCTCTCTCTAAATTTCTCTCTCTAACTTTCTCTCTCTAAAATTCTCTCTCCCCTATTATCTTCTCTCTTTTTTCTTTTGCTTTCATCCTTATCCTCTTCAGATTCCCTTTACCTAATTTTTTCTTTAATTTTATTTTCCTTAAATTCATAAAATACTTATATAAATTTTAAATTTTAATTAAACTTATAAGGTAACTAAAAAGGATTTCCTTTAGGGAAAAGGGATATTAAAGACAACACAAACCTCTTTCTAAAAGATTATTTGGATACCAAAAATAAATAAATAAATAAAAATAGTGTTGGCATGCAAGTTATATGCCTTAAAAAAGTTTTAATTAATTAATTAATTAATGATTCATGTATTAGGGAACTAATGGGAAGCACACTAAGTGCTACCTTTTCCTCGGGATTAAGTAAAGAAAGTAACCATTCAAGTTCTTCTTCTTATTATTATTATTATTATTATTATGTTTTTGTAGGTTTAAGATGTGACCCAAATCCTATTATGAAATTATTTTATTATAATTTTTAAATTTTATTTTAGAAATAATATTTGATACTTTTTTGTTTTATTTAATATTTATAACATCATGTTGACGTCTATAAATAATGTTACATTCATTTTTTTTTTTTTAATTTTTGTGCTGACGTGTTAATTTTCATCATTTATATATTTTAACAAAAAAATATTTCTTGTTCTAAAAATAATTTCAAAGTCGTAATACATTTGAAAATTCTGAAAAAAATTTAAAATTTAATATAAAACATGTCAAATTATGTCCCTTATATGTGTTGTTATGTTGTTAGGTTGTTGTTGTCTCCACCGTTTTTATAATTATAGTAATAAATATAATAGAAAAATTTATGTCACATAGATGAATGAATTATTATTTTTTTATTGTTGTTATTATTGTTTGAGTTTAACTCAAAATTACCAATATACTAATTTTAGGATTATTAACACTAATATAATAAAAAAATTATAATTTATATAAAAATATTTTAGATTATTCTTTCCAATTATTCATTTTACGTATTTTTTTTAAGAGTCGTTTTATAAAATCTAGATATATGAAGTTGATGGACACTTTCGTGATATATATTTAATTTAATTTAATTTTAAATTCTATTAATATATTTAAGATTATAGAAATGATCGAATAACATCTAACGTATTATTGTCGAATAGTCGTGTGTTGTCAATTATTTATTAAAGCATTAAAGATATTGAGAAAAAAAATTATGCATATAGAACCGAATGCTTTTCAATAGTTTAGGAACGAGAGAAGAGGGGACCATATAAAACATGCCATGTGATTTATTTTTAGGTCAATCAACCATTTTTGTTGACATTGAATGCAAAACTTTATTAGATAATTTGCATGGATGGATTGTCTTAATATTTTATTTTAAACTCATATTTCGATAATCAAATTTTAGTATATCGGAAAGAAATTTCATTAAATTAATTTTAATTTTATTTAAAAAAATGAAAAAAAAAAAATAAATAGAGGATTGAGAGATTGAGAGTTTGGAAGTATAATTGCTCAAATCCAGTACTAGTAAACCGTGAAATCCCACATCGGTTGGAGAGGAGAATGAAATATTCATCATAAAGGTGTAGAAACCTCTTGTTAACAGACGTTTTTTTTAAAATCGTGAGGTTAGCGACAACACGTAACGAGTCAAATCGAAAAATATTTGATTGTGGTGGATTTGAAGTATTATAGTAGGTGACACGTGTCAATCACCCATCCAAGGAAGTGGGAGAGGGGCAAATGATTCCTTTCCCATCATCAAAGGGTTGTGTTTATCCATAAATTGAATGAGATCTAATTGTCCACTTTGTGACATGACTTGTTTTGTTTGGGTGGGTGATGTGGTTGATTCACCATACTCTTCGGTGTATAGATATATATATACATATACACATATATATATATATATATATATATTATATTTTTTCACGAAGTCACTTTGTTTTTGTTAAAAAAACTAAATATAAGAATTAAAAAGATCATTCTTTTTTATTTCAAAAATTAAAATAAACCCACAATTTTTAAAATGAAAAGGATTAATAAATCTAAAATTTAGGGACTAAAATAAAAATAAAAATTAAATAGGGATGACGTTGAAAGTGAGTTGGGAGGGAATATACTTCCATCAATGAGGAATCTCTATATTTGGATTGATTTAATTTAAAAAATTCAATATTATTATATATGACGTAACCATTGTTTAAATCGGGATAAGATTTATATTAGATCCTTATCTTTAAAAAAAATATAAATATTTGTTCTCACCTTTCTTTACTTCTATTTAGGAAAGAACAAAACACCGATTTTTTTTTTCTTTTGGTACTCAATTTGTTATAATTATCACTGGAACACGAAAATGAAAGGTGAAATAACAAAAAGAAAATATGTTACGTCATATATAAAAAAAAAAGACAGAATTTCTATAGTATATGAAAATAAAGGGACATTGAATTATTATTATTGATATAAAATTTAAATAAAAATTAAGGTAATTGAAAATTATAAATGGAATTAAAAAAGCTATATGTGAGAAAAAAGGAAAAGGGAAAAAGAGAAAATCTTTAGCGTACTGATGGGAGGAAAGTTCCAACAAGAAATTAGCAATTTTGAAAATAAACTAATATTTTATTTTATTTTTTAAAAAAGAAAAAAAAAAGGAAATTGATGGTTCAATTTAGGTTCCTCGTTCATTGCATCAGATTCGAGGTATGACTTCCGAATCAATCAGGACAAAATTAAAAAAGAATTATTATTTAAAATTTGACCAATAAAAAACAGAAAAGCATGGGGAAAATGGGACCACAGGAATCTGTCTAAATAATAATATTTTTAATTTTTGAGTTGGGACCGAAGCTTATCACTTCTGGATCCAATACCTCATCCTCCATTTTCTTACAATATCCTCTTCATAACACGTTGCCTTAATGCCTTTTTTTAAATAATTTAATTTGTTTCAATTTATAATTCCCTCAATTATTGTCTAATTTTAATTTGTTTACTACCAAGGTTTCAAGTTGTAGTAGGCAATCTGATTGTCTTAAATCATTCCTTAACTTAATATTATAATTATTATTATTATTATTAGGAATTAATTATAGTGCTAACTTCATAAAGTCCAATGGACTCACCGGCCCATCCCAACGCTGTAGATCCAAATCCAATGGAGTGTACCAAACAATTATTTAGCCAAACATGGTCCGTTTTGGTCCGTTACGAATCGCCGTTAGCCTCACGATTTTTAAATATGTAGGTTAAGGAGAGGTTTTCATACGTTTATAAAGAGGGATTCATCCTCCTCTATAACCAATGTGAGATCTCATAGAAAAATAAGGCGCACTTTATTCAATATTAATTCTTTTGAACATTTCTTATTCATTGTACCTTTAAAATCACTTTGATTCAGATATGATCTTTGTTTTCTTTGTGTATTCCTCATCTACTTGCGCCTGGAAAAAGGATTACTTCAACGAATTTCTTGATAGCAAGTCAAGTCGTTCGACGTAGTACCAGATGCGAGATCGAGTTGCAAATATCAAAGCTTGGATGACAATGCTCTCTTGCAGGTATAGAGCAGCCATCATTTCTGTAGGATGTCCATGTTAGATCTTACACCAAATTTCTCCTGCGTTGTACCATTGTTTGATGAATAAATAGACGGGGTAGATGGTTGAAAACAATCTTACTGGGGCAGAGTTCTGTCTCTTTCCGATAAGAATGTGACACCATTCACGATATTGTCCACTTTATCCCGTTACGTATCGCTATCTCTTGGGAGGAGTTTCCACACTTTTTATAAGAAATGTTTTGTTATTCTCTCAAACCGATGTGAGATTTCACAATGCACCCTCTTGGAAGTCCAACGTTCTCGCTAACACACAACTTGGTGTCTAGCTCTTATTCCATTTGTAGCTGCCCAAGCCCACCACTAACCGATATTGTCCACTTTGGTCTGTTACATATCGTCGTCAGCCTCATGGTTTAAGAAATGCTTTGTTTTTCTTCCAACTGACCCGAGATCTTACACCAGTAACCTCCCACCAAGCATAGCCCACTGAGATGTTCATGATTGACGTAAGCATCAAATGCCTAATGAAGAAAAGCTAAGAAGACCTGCTCTGCAGCACCTCTGTTTTCTACGAGGCGCCTTCATGAACATGATGAACACTGAGAGTTAATGTTCCTGTTTAGCAGGCATAGGCTTGGTGATGGCGCCTTGTAGGGATGGCTTATGAGATCCAATAGCCATTGTCACTGACAGGACAGTGGGCATGAACTTCAAATGCAAAATCATAGAAGGGCAAATCCGAAATTTTTAGTAAAACGAGGGGCAAGTTAGGAGAAGATTGAAAAGAAAGACAAAGATCCAACGAGTTAAACATTGAACTCGGGTTGCGTGCGATCCGTTCACCACTCTTTGAACACTGTGGTTCAGTGAGCAAAAATCAAAATACCCTCTCGGCTTAAACCAGAGGTAAAGCAAAATTCCTTCTCCAAATTTCCCTGCAACTCCTAAAGCCTCCTTCTTCTTTCTACATCGTCGACGCTAGATTTCCCTTCGCATTCAGAATGCCTATCAACAGTGAATCTACGCCGCCTCCGTTGATCGGAAAAATTGGACCCTACACCGTGTTCATGACCCCGCCGGCGACGCCTTCCCCGGCCTCTCAGCCTCCACCGGTGTTTGAATCTCCTAAGAAGGTCATTCAGCCGCCTCCCGTTCAGCCTCCGCCTCAGCAGTACGATAAGTCTGTGCCGAATGGGAATGCTTCTGTCGCTGGATTCTTCAGAAACGCCGTCTCTAAAGTGCAGAATGGTAATTTTTATAATGCGTTGCTCTGTTCTGGAAAATGGCTCTGTGATTTGAGTTTCTTGTTTTTGCTTTATTTGAATGTAATGTTGGGATATTAGGGCACCCGGGAGACAATTTGGTAGTAAGAACTGTATTAATGTTTGGGGAATTGGGGGAAAGAAGAGATTAAGAAAACTAAAGAAAATTAGTGGCAATTTTGCAGCACATTCAAGCTTGGATGATCATTTGGCTCGCTGGTTGGGGTTAAATCAATCCAAGTATCAGTGGGCACTCGATGACTATTATGAGAGCAAGGGATTGGTATGCATCTGGTCAAATTCATAGCAGTAAATTGCATATTCTTGTGTCTTGTTTTCTGAAATTTATTGCTATTATTTCCCAAATCCTCTGATGTTCGTCCTTGACACATCCGTACGAGAGGGCTAGACTATAACAACCTAAGCCCACCGCTAGTAGATATTGTCCACTTTAGTGCGTATGCTAGGTAGAGGTTTCCACCCCCTTAAAAGGAATGCTTCGTTAGTGCGTATGCTAGGTAGAGGTTTCCACCCCCTTAAAAGGAATGCTTCGTTCCCCTCTTCAACCGATGTGAGATCTTACATAGACTCTCTCCATGGTAGACATATTTTAAAACTGTGAGGCTGATAGCAGTACGTAATGGGCAAAAGTAGCGGTAGGCTTGCACTGTTACAAATGGTATCAAAGCTAGACACCAGACAGTGTGCTATTGAGGACGCTGGGCCTCCAAGTGAGAGGAAGATTGTGAGATCCCACGTCGGTTGGAGAGGGGAACAAAGCATTCTTATAAGGGTGTGGAAACCTCTCCCTAGTAGACGCGTTTTAAAACCATGAGACTGACGGTGCTATGTAATGGACCAAAGCGGATAATTAGTGATGAGCTTGAGCGGTTACACCTATCGTTTCCCCTCCATAGTCTATAATTTTGGCCAAATGATAAACTTTCATATGAAGCAAACTTGCAGTACTTTTATATGAAGTAACTTTGAAGCGAAGTATGTCTCTAACTTATGCTACGTTTCCATTAAGTATTTCATTTATTTTCATTGAATGAAAGCATAGGATTAAGTAGTGCAGCTTATCTGCTTTCCGCTCTTGTTTTTCTATCTTGAATTCTAGCATCTTTTCCCAGGAAACTGGAGACATTAAAGCAAAGGAACAGTTGAGCAAGGCCCAGAGCGTGTAACAGGTGCTCAAAATTAGCTCATGCTAACATGTTTGGTTGGTTTTGTTTTGATATCAAGAATCAAAATTATTATACATTTGTAGGAACTCCCCAGCTTTGGACAGTAGAGAAACTATATACACCTTAGCTATGCAATGAGTGAAGTGGATGTGGATCTGATTGTTTATAAGAATGCTGATGAAGAACTGGGCAGCCATCTTGGAATGTGATTCCGTCTAAAAAATCGACACAATTTGGTCGTATCGTTGTCTCGTGTTTGATCTCTCCTTTGTTCTTTTGAAGCTAAACCTTTGGCTTATGTATTTTGAATTACTTTTTTTGGTTATTTGTGTCCTTATAATGAAGGCAATGTTTGGCTACATCCATCCAAGTTATAGGCAAATCCTCTTAAAGGGTTTTTATTTTTTTATTTGTTATGAATGTTGTAGTTTATAGAAATGATGGAGTGCCATAAGAACATGGCGGTGGAATTACCTTTTTATGGAAGGCATCAGTTTCCATGGTGGATTGTATAATATCTTAGCTGGAGAATGATGGTACAAGTTAATGCATTTCGAAGGGAAGAATGTTTTACTTAGAGTGCAAAAGTGAAAGTCCAAAAAGAAAAATATGTGTTAGTGATAGGTTTGAGCAGTTACAAATGGTATCAGAATCGATATCGAGCGGTGTGCCAACAAAGACGTTGGCCCATAAAAGGGATAAAGTGTGATATCTCATGTCATGTCAGTTGGAGATGAGAACTAAGTATTCCTTATAAGGGTATACAAACTTTTGTATCTTTAAAAGGAGTGAGGCTAAGGACTGTACCCGCAACGAGTTAAAACAAACCACATATATTAATAATGAACTTAAATTGTTGTTGTAGGAAGGTATTGGGAATATATATATTAATAATTAAAAATTATTAAATTAGAAGTTTAGCATTTTTTTTTTAATTTTATTTTGAAATTGGTATATTTTTTAGGCGAGTAGATGCATGCATTTTAATAAATTCGAAAATTTAGAGATTTATTTTATAATTTTGAATATTGTTATCTCTTATTAACTTGAAATTTAACATTTAAATTATTATATAAATATGTTATTAAATTATTATTTTATTGACGTATTTTAAGATATTAATATGAAACAAGATTTTTGATGGTGGTAGAGTTTTGTGAGTAACATATTCATAACCAAAATATAAAACAATAATGCAATGCATATAATTTTTTAAAAAATACTATATAACCGAGCATTAATAGGATTTTTTTATTTTTTATTTTTGTAATATTGTTTTGTGTACGAAGCAGGCGGCTGAAAATATCAGGGTTTAACAGATGGTTTAGGGCTTTGTCGGTCTTTGCAGGAGGAAGCATCGAGAGGAGGTACTTACCACTCGCTAGGGTTTACCAGGAGGAAGCATCGAGGAGGATCTCACCACTCGCTAGGGTTTACCAGATACTCTAGGGCTTTAGGAGGAACCGAGGGATTTCCTCATCGCTGGAGGAGGGATTATCTCACCACTCGCTAGGGTTAGGAGGAACCGAGGGATTCACCACTTACCATACTTGCAGGTTCTCTCTCCTACAATGATTTGCGGTGGGAAGAGCTACGTCTCAGCACCTCCAGCTTTCTCCAATGACGCCAAGCGGCTTCTTGTCTGCACGGCCAACTCCGTCTCCATCTTCAGTACCTCCACTGGTTTGCAGGTGAATGCTTTAGTGTTTGCCTTTGTATCCAAATGCTATATATCAAATATTGTAACACTTCATTCGTTTTGGACCAGATTACATCATTGGAGGGTCACAAGGCCTTGGTGACATCGGTCACCGTGGTGCCGGCGTCTAGTCAAGCTAGTAAGATGTTGTGCTTCTGTTGGACTACCTCACTTGACGGAACTATTCGCTATTGGGATTTCTCGGTGCCGGAGCTCATGAAGACCGTAGATATTCAGCTACCGGTTCATTCCATGGTTAGCTAGTTCTTTGTCTTCTGAGTCTCAGTATTGCGTATGATTTGTTATTTTTTATTTTTGAAGAAGGCAGTAAAATCTAGGCTTTGAAATTATTTGGTTCAATTTCAACTTCTTGTTGGGAAGTGATTTTTTTCTGCTCTCCCTTTTCATTATGCAACGGTGCTTCTACTAATTGTCGTTGGAGGTTCAGACTCCATGGGGTTAGAAGATAGTGAAACTTATTTTAGAGAAATGGTTTTGTCCTATCTAATGGGAAGTAATATATCAATGTTCCTGTCGCCAATGATATAAAATATTTTAGAGTCTGTTTCCCTATTCTGCTATGAGAAGTTGGAGCAAGTAATGAAACTTCATTAAATATAGACTTTGGTACTTTGGTACTTTGGTTGACGTTTATTCCTAAAAGGGAGTTGGAACATAGAATCAATATGTAGAATTTGGACATGGGATGATAATATCAGTTGAATGAATGGAGCATAGAACAATGATGTGTGTGTTGCACCATACTCTGTATTGTAATGCAGTATGTTGGTTCTTTCAGTTACTAAATAGTTTGTTTTGCATGCTTTCTTTTCCTCAGGTCATCCCTTCTTTCCTAGGCCAACCGCAGGAGAGGGATTCAAAATCCCGTGATCTTTTTGCTTATGTATCAGTTGAAAATATAAAAGTGAAGGATAACAAGCCGGTGCCTACAAACGGACAAATCCTTAAGTGTAACTTAACCAAGTCTCGCTTGGCTGCTGGAGTCATTTTGGCTGAGGTGCAAACTAAGATTCTCTTCATTATCCCTAATGCTTTCATAGTTGCTTATTAGGAACAAATATTTATTCACTTGAATATTATGTATTACTCTACATGTTTAAGTTCAAGGCTATTGTCTGGGGAAGTATTGAGACAAACATGATAGGCTTGGGTAGTTGTCCTGTAAAATCAATTGAGATGTTCATATATTGGCCTAAACGTCCATGACTATAATATGGGTGTAAAACACAATTGAGATGTTCTTATATTGGCCTAAACATCCATGACTATAATATGGGTGTAAAACGCAGCAGTTGTGCATTAAATTCTAGAGTCCTATGGATGTTTTGGAAAGATTTACTAAATCAATACATTATTACTTGCGGCTTGAATTTGTGAATGATAGTGCGTTCCCTTTCTTGACAGACTCAACAACCTGAGTATATAACTATTAGCTCGACGGGGAGATTCTTTGGCATCCGGAATAAACGCAAAATTCATGTGTGGAAGGTGCCAGAAGTGGAGTCTGAAAGTGTAGGGGCTAAAAGAATTACTCTGCATCACACAAAAGACTTGACAGTTCTTGCATTTCACCCAATCCAAAGAATGGTAGCTGCAGGTGATGTGACCGGGAGAATTTTAACATGGAGGGGATTTGGTAATCGGACATTTTCTGTTTCTGGTAAAGAAACTGGAAAAAAAGCTTTTGAGGATGAAGATAAACCAGGAGTTAGAGGAAATGATGATGCCGATTCTTGTTCCACATGGCACTGGCATCCTGCTGAAGTGATTGTTCTCTCTTTCTCCTTTGATGGGACATATCTTTATTCAGGTAAAATATTAAGACTTAACATTTGGGAATGGGAATACATCCTTGTTTTTCATAATGGAAAATGTATGTTAGTTACATGTTCGGCAATGACTTCTCATTGGTAGCAATTGGTAGGTCCGGAAAATTTTGAATAATTTTCTGGTCTTCTTGCATGAGATGGTCCACTGGGATACTCGGTTATTTGCTATATGTAGTTGATGCAGTTTCTCAAGTGTTGATGATGGTACAAGTCACATACATGAATGTATTGGAGAATAAAATGTATTGCATATTCACGTTCTTTAGGGGTGACATGTAATAATTTAGCAAGTCTAAAGTTAATTACTTCCATCTTCCTACCTTCAATATCCATGTGATTATCTACAGTTCATCTTATTGGATATATTATGTTACACTTAATGTCAATATTCTTATCTGTCCTTAATGATTGCTTAATACTTCCTGTCATATTAGATTTGATCTTCGTGACTCGTAATCTTATTTAAGGTGGGAAGGAGGGCGTTCTTGTGGTTTGGCAACTTGACACAGAGAAGAGAAAGTATTTGCCACGAATTGGATCACCACTATTGTATTTTACTGATTCTCCAGACCCGCTGCTTGCTTCCGTAAGTAGATCCATTTTCTCATAACCCAGTATGTTTTGCCGCTGTTTTGCAGTTCATTTGTTTAAAACTGAAGCTAGGTTTTCAGGTATCTTGTGCAGACAATCAAATTCATTTGCTGAAAATGCCCTCTATGGAAATCTTGAAGTCCATCTCTGGGATCAAGGTCTGTTTCAGCCGTTTTACAATTTCTCTCTATTTATTGAAGTGGCCTTTATAATTTGTAATGTGTGAGTGGTTACAAACGTTAGAACGAATGAGATTGTTTGAATAACAAATGTAGACTATGCCACCTTCCATGCCATGGGAGATATATTAAGGGGAATGGAAGTCACCCTAGAAACCCCAAATATGAAAGCTATATAAGCATATTCTTTCATGTTTGGGTTCTTTTATGTAAAACAAAAGTTTTTCAGCGTTTTCTTTTTGTCAGCATTTTCTTAGTTTAGTATGTAGTTTCCTTCATGTATGTTGCGGTTTTATATGCCCAAAAATTTGGCCCATGCTAGAAAAATGCAGGTTTCCTGGTTCATAGTTGTCTTATATAATGACAGGATCGATTTTTTATAATTCTGTCATGCTTCCTGTCAGAAAAAATATTTCTGTCATGTTGGCTTGAAGTAGGTCTGATTGATACATTTAAATGCAAGATATTGCTGTCAAATAAAATTATTGTTCACTCTTTCATCAGGTCTGATTGATACATTTATGTTATTGCCTTGTTCTCTTACTGCTTTTCAAGCGTATAAAAATTTGATGATTGTACAAATCTATCTAATTTAAACTCTTACCAATTATTTAGTAGTCTTATTAGGAAATAATGGTTATATATGTTATTTGTGTTTAACTGTTCTTCAAGCCTTATTTGACTGCAACTTCCTATGTTGCATTCTTTTCAGCTTCCTTGTTCTTTTCCGGATGTTTGTCAAGGCTCTAATAATGGATTTTCCTTCGATCAAAATGGTGGTCTAGTTGCCCTTCGTTCAGAGAACTACAGCATTCAGTTCTACAGTTTATATGATGATTGTGGAATTTGTGAGGTGAGAATGGATTGATTACTTGATTGGCTTGTGAACTGGTCAATAATGGGGTAACAACACGTACTTGTTTGTTGTGTAATGTGTCTTACATGTACTGCTTGCAGGTTCAAATTTGTGAGAGGAACCATCAACCCAGTGAAGAGCTCACTGTATGTGAACTTGATTGTGTTTTTTTTTCATGAAAATAATATCTGCAGGAATTATGTATGATTGTGGTATAACGAGTTATCATAATTCCTGAATATTGTGGCTACAGGTTGTAGTGACTGTAGTGGCTCTCTCCCTAGATGGCTCTTTAATGAGTACTGCTGAAGTTCGAAGTCCTGAGGATGGAATTGGAGGTCTTAGTTGTCTCAAATTTTGGGATTCTGAGTTGGAAAACAAAAGGTTTAGTTTGTCAACCGTTGTATATGAGCCCCACAGGTTTGTTTTTGGTCCATTTCCAAAGCCATTAGAAAAATTATTGGGAAGGTTATTGTATTGGAGTTAATATATCTACGACAGCTTACTGATGATAAGACAATGAGGGCTAAGTTCTTGTGATCATAATTTCTTTGCACTGCCATTTGACAGGGATGCTGGTATTTCTGCTCTCACTTTCCACCCTAATCGCCGTATGGCTGTAAGTACATCATATGGTGGAGATTTCAAGGTACTGCTGGAAAAAAAAAAAAAAAACACACAATTTCGTATCAAAGTATTTTCTGCAGTGAAATCCATTGTTTTATTTTATTTTTATTTTTTATGTTTAGATATGGGTTTGCAATGATGGACGTCAGAAAATTCAGGGAGAGCAAAACTCGAGTTGGATGTGCCATTCAGTTGGGTCTTACAAGTATGCATTATATTCATTTGTTTCAAATTTTCTGCTTAGGTTGTTGCAGTTTTTTCCTGTTTGCTGAGTTGTGGGGAAAATAGTTTTGCTACTTTTTTGTATAACTGTAGGCGTAGGTTGGATTTAGAATTTTCTTCCTTCAAAAATTTCTAAACCTGAACGTTACTCTGGTGTTTGAAAGTTATGGTCTTTGTTCTTCCAATTTTCTAACGTGAGATTCTGCTTTAACAGAAAGAAGTCAATGAATGCTGCGACATTTTCTGCCGATGGCTCTGTTTTGGCCGTTGCTGCAGAAACTGTCATTACATTATGGGACCCCGAGCAGAATATCCTCATTGCTGTTATTGGAGAGACTCTTACGGTACATGGATTTTTCACATATTTGCCTATATTTCCATTTAAGATAGAAAGCACCGGTAAATTTGCGCTAGTCTAGCTGGTATTTCAATAGGAGGAACGTTTAGCATGCCTCTTTTCTATATAGTGGTTGTGCTTATAATTGTTATTATTTATTATTTTTATTATTATTATCATCTTTTTCTGAAAGCGCAAAAGGTGAACTCATTATGTGTTTAATCACTTTTCTTATTATTTTCATTATGTGACATTGATGTAATGTTATTTGGTGGTGGATCGGAAGCTTTGCCAGTTCTCTTGATCTGAAATCCCTGATTAAAGCTTGAATACTGTATTTGAACTATAAATTCTTTCTTTTCCTTTTTTTCTAAAAAAACTTTCTTAGTTGATGAGGAAAGAAAGAAAATGGAAGTAAAACTTTTGATGTGCTCTGCCAATGCCAAGTTACTAACTAGAAAGATTTTCTATTTTGATATAATTACCTGCATTCATCTCACTCATGAATTCATGTTTTTTTCACTTTGGACAGCCAATTGTGAATCTTTCCTTTGCCGGAGACTCTGAGTTTCTTATATCTGTTTCACAAGGTTCAAGACCACAACTATCGGTCTGGAGTATGACGAAACTGTCAGTATCTTGGTCATACAAACTTCATGTAGAAGGTCTAATACTCTCCTTTGTCCTTTTACTCGAACTAAGTATTGAAGTGTTATTTGGCTTGAACATGCGATGATCTATTCACTTCTTTGATTAGCTTAAACTGCAAAAGACTAATTTCACAAATTAGTAAGGAAAAACAAATGATCAATAAGCCNTTTTTTTTTTTTTTTTTTTTTTTTTTTTTTTTTTTTTTTTTGCCTTTTGGCCATAACTTTTTACTCATAGAATGGGTCCTGATAAATGAAGACACGTTTCTTTCAGTTAGCTCCTTCGTTGGAACGTTATTCAGTTCATGAACTATCTAAATAAAAATATACTTTTGTTTATGGTTTTAGAGGACGTTTGAGCCATGACCATAGAATTTGTTCTAATCTTGACTGTCCATGATTTGCTTCTACAGCTGTGGCCTGTGCTGTGGATACTTCTTCTTTTGCTGTTCTTGCCCTTATCCCCGAATCTGTACGCTTGCAATTTAATGACTCAACCTTTCAAGGGAGAGATGGAGTGATCTTGCATTTTAATGCCAATGATCCTGTTCCCCAGAATACCTGGTCTGTTAGGAAGGTAAAATATTTTCTGCATCCTTTTTTTCCCCTCTGAATAATTATTACTTATTTATAGTTAGTTATTTAATTGTTTTTAATAATTAATTAGTGTTGATGTACACCGTAGGCTCAGGGAGGGGGTCTTGCTTTTCTTCGATCCAAAAAATCTTCCAATAGTTCAGATGGGAAATTTGACCATCCATGGCTTGTTTATATCAATGGTGACCACGAGTATACTCTATTTGACCCATCTGGCAAAGAAGCACAAGAGCTTAGTTTGACCAAGCAGGGGAGTTATCACGCCCTTGAAGAAACAGGAGGTACATCATTTTCTATTTTAATCGTATCAACAGTGTGAATCTCTATAGCTGTGCTGCCTACGTTTCTCAGCTTGGTCATGATCTGCTTAACAATATCCTCTTTTCTCTAGTAACAAATCCTCTACCCGGCATTGACTTTTTCTCTAGTAACAAATCCTCTTTTCTCTAGTAACAACTTTATTTTATTCACGTGCGCAGGCGTAATGTATAAATTACATATTTTTGGGGAAGGACCTTTGAGTTCCTAATGTTTTGGTGGCTCAAAAGTAAAAATCTAGATCGAATTGGGATTACAAATAGCTTTTTGTCGATGCGTTATTACTGGTTGACTGTTCAGGAGATTTCATGTGCCATTTTGATTCTTGTGGTTTGCATAAGTTGATTTTTTTTTGAACTCGCATTTTATCCCATGGTTTGCAGATTAGACTTTTTTTGCATTCATTTCATTTGGAAAAATCATGTCAATCCAATGGTGTTATTAATCTGGAAAATTATTACAGGGAAATTTGGATATCAAGCTATCTATGGCGAACTACCAGAATTTGACTCAAAGGTGGATCAGACCTTGTCTGCCCCATCTGTTCCATCACAGAGGCCTTGGGAGACCATCTTTAGTGGTTCATCACACGAACTTCCCCCTCTGAGTAAGCTGTGTTCAGCATTTTTAGAATCATTATTGGAGAGGAGGACCGTTACTTCCGAGTAATTTCGGAGTCGGATATCTTATTAAGTGAAAGATGTCACATTGTTGCTTCTTGAGCTCCTGGATTTGAATCAGATCGATACAATCCGAAGATAGAATTGGTTGGCATCAAAACAGAAGCCTTTGATTTCCCGATTTACCTTCCGAGTTTACAACATGAATTAGCTAGCTGTCTTCATGGTGCAACAATCAGAAGGAAGCATCTTCTGTGGCGTACATTGAAAGATTTTCCAAAGAAAAGATTGGACTTGCTTCCAAAAGAGAGTAGGAACCATCGGAAATTTTTGTTAGGTAGTTTTTGAGTGAATTTTGATTTAGAAAGAGATAGTTTGAAAATTTTGTAAATTAGAGTTGCGTTTTCAATATGGTAACACATCCCTTTGGATTATTGGGAATCCTATCTTAAAGTCATATATTATGGAACATAACTATAGTGGTAATGTTAACTATTTAATTGAAATATTGACGATGACTGAGTGTTACCAGATTATACAGCTATATTTTACATATGTTTATGTGGGTGACTTCCATTATAAGGGTAGCCTTCTTTAACCCACTTTTAAAGTCATGTGGTGTGGTCTTTCAATTCAGTACACTGAATTGCATCGAGTTCTGTACAAACGAATTTTCCCCAATTCAGGCAACTCTATTCTCTGTTTATTTAATCATTTATGTTGTTATGTAGCCGTTGAACCAGTCTTTTTTAGGTTAAACAACTCCCATGCCTTTCATGCCCACCTCCTCCACCCATTGCCTTTTCATCCCTTTTCCCCTCTCATTATTATTATCTTTTTATTATCCATAATCTTAAATTTATTTATTTTATATATATTTATTTTATATAGGTGAGAATTCTCTATATAGTTTTGGTCGGTTATGAATTGCATTAGCTCACACATCAGCTCACAGTTTTAACAAATGTGTCTGTTATGAAAGATTTCCACAAAAGGGATATTACTTGGGTTCAGTGTCTTTGCTAGCACACCACCCGGACCACTAACATATATGGTCGATTTAGCCCGTTACATATCGTCGTTAGCTTCATAATTGTTAGGGAGAGGATGCTTCGTTCCCATATCCAACCAATGTGTAATTTCACACTATATATAAGCTACATTTGGTCATCCATCTCACTCCCAATTTTGACACATTTTAATCAATTCATTTGGATGATTTCACATCTACTAAGACAACTTTGATTTTGATACCCAATTGCTTTGATTGTGATACCCCAATTTAATTTTAATGATATTATATAGTCGAACAAAGAAACAATCAGTATCAGCTAAAATTCAAATCATATGAGTCATGATGAAATTATTGTATCGTTGCTCAAAATCCATAATTAAGTTAGTTCCATAGAATATAACCATTAATTATGGGTGAATAATTGAATGAGTATGTTAATTAATTTACCAAATCATAGAATATGAAGGAGTACTGATAAAGAAACTTGAACTGACAGGTCTTATATCTTCATTGATTATAATATTATACATTTAATTTAATTTAGGGGTAAGCTATAATATATTATGCAATGAATAAAAAAAGAAGAAGCAAACAAATTTACAATTCTCAAGTTGTGTAAAGTAGGGCCCTGAACCTGCTCACATGAACAACAGTACACCACTTTTTCTTTTTATTTTTTCAAAATTTTGAGAATCCCAGCCGACAATTCTGGGTCATGAGATATGAAAAATGCACTTGTTCCATGAACCCCACCAATGAATTCTTATTGATTTAAATGCCTGGCAGCCCACGTTTTCATCCACAAATTTGCTGTTTTCATCCATCCCTTTCAATCATTTCTGATGGTTCAAAAGCTTCTTGTAAAATTTAAGAACAAAAGACTCCTACTGGCGTTCAATCTTGTAATGATCGACTTATGAATGAGTTTAGGTCGTGTCGGGTTGTTGATTCGTCAAAATTAGCCATTTCTAAATTCAGAATATGGTGCAGGGGATCATCTTTTGTTTTTTTGATTTTACAGAAGATTTGCATTATTATCAGTTCAATCTACCTGAATATGTACACAGTTTACTGTCTCTATTGTGTGGTTTGGACATTGTTTAATCAAACTTGAAGCTCTGAAGGCTCTTCAATTCTGCCCTACATTGAATTATTATGGGGACTGGATGGAGAAGGAGCTGTCCCATTCATATTCCAACTCTTCAAAGCCCCAGAAATCATCCTTCTCTTCTACTTCTACCTCTGGCATTTTCCACCTCTCGGTATCGACATACCGATCCTCCATGATGTCGAGTACCTGTCAATATCGAAAACAGACCATTCTGCTTAGCTTCACCTTTGCTGGCACAGCCATAAAAAGGGTCACTTTTGAATTTGCTATTCTTGCATTGTAATTTAATATCCGTGTATGAAAATCTCAAAGCCATATTGTGAGAACCCACATCGATTGGAGAGGAGAACGAAACATTCTTTATAAGGGTGTGGAAACCTCTCCCTAGCAGACATGTTTTAAAAACCTTGAAGGGAAACCCGAAATGAAAAGCCCAAATAGGACAATATCTGCTAACAGTGTACCCGAAACTACATTTCTCCTTTTTTTTTTTTTTTTTTTTTTTGACTGCTTGGAGATCACATTCACTAAATGAATGAACAGTTGAAAGAGAAAGTCAAGATCAGATCCTCCATTAATGTGATTTTAAGCATTCTTTTAAAAAGCTAGTTGCCAACATTAATCACATGTGATTGCCATATCCATATTTCCTCAAAATCATCACTACAAGGAATCCAATTTTTCTACTTCTAATGTGAGGACTGTGACCTTCAAGATCATAACATCTAAACTACTGTTAATGAAGAATGTTCTCTATAAGAATCTTAAGTTCAAGAGTCCAAAAGAAAAATTCTATCTATAACATCTAACTAGTTCTTGTTCGGAACGAAATAGCATAAGGATTTCGACATTATCTAGAGTAGGATGATTCATTTGATGATGATTAGAAAGCTTTATGGCTATAATACAAAAAAGGCAAGCTTGCAAATATATAGATTATTCTTGCAAGAATAGAGTTAGGTACCTCGGTCATGGTGGGTCGCCACAACGAAGATTCTCGAATGCATAGAGAAGCTGCAAGGGAAAATCTTTTCAGCTGCGTAACGTCGTAGGCGCCCCCAAGTCGTGGATCTACCAGCTTTTCATACTCTGCTCGATTCAATATCGGTTTGGCCTGTGTTTGCTTAGAGTTAGTGTATGATTAAAGCAGCACAACCACATGGCCAAAAAGTCAAATTATCAACAACTTGGTTAAGTTTTAACTCCCAAAGAAACCTACCACTGATTTTAGAAACAAAACAAATAAATAAAGTGTATGGTTATTATCGAAAACAAAAGGCGAAAATGTTCGAAAATCGAAATAAGACTCCCAACCAATTACCATTTTCTTCATTGAATCAAAGAGTTTGATAGAGAAACAAGCCATGGAAATGATTGTTCGTTCTTGAGGATGAACTTATAATATATATTTGATCAAATCATTAAGCATACCCAGCTGTGTAAGCTTTGGTGAGATCCATCAACAGGCTTTCTTCCAGAGATTACTTCTAAAAGAAACACTCCAAAAGCAAAAACATCTGTTTTCTCATCTACAATCCCATGCATATAGTATTCTGGAGCCAAGTGCCTGCGGATGATCAAAACCCTCTTATGAAAAACTATATTTTCTAGTTAATTCGATCCAAGAAAGTGAAAGGTTGCTGCCATTTACCCAAAGGTTCCTTCAATAGGAGCAATTGAATGATGAGACCACTGGGTTGGAAGCCATTTAGCCAACCCAAAGTCTGAAATCTATGAAACCAAAAACCCAAGAACACTGTGATTTCATGTAAGGAAAAGGAAAACATTGCTGTCAAAATTTCAGACAAGAACAGTGGATGAGAATGACAAACCAGAGGTTCAAAATCTGCTGTTAAAAGAATATTTGAAGACTTAATGTCTCTATGAATAATCCTCCTCTGGCAATCCTTGTGCAAGTAATGAAGGCCTCTGGCTGTCCCAATCGCTATCTTGTACCTTGTTTTCCAATCAATTGGACTCAAATTATCATCTGCAAGAACAGGATTTTCAAATTGAAGCTCATTTGGCTAATGGGAAGGTAAAATTTTCAAATGGGGTTGTCCAAAAGAACAAAGAAATTGTTTACCATGGAGAAGAGAAGCCACAGAGCCTCTGGAGGAGAAGCGGAAAATGAGATAAAGGCCATTGTCAATGCAGCAACCTAAAAGAGACAGAACATTTGTGTGTTGGACATGTCCTATGGTTCCAATTTCAGTAAGAAACTCCTTCTCTTTCCTCTCGTCAATGGAGGTTTTCGTGAGTCTTTTCACTGCAATTTCTTCACCGTCGCTTAAAATCCCTCTATAAACCTCTGCATAGCCCCCTTTTCCGACCAAGTTATCTAAGACCCACATTGAAAAACAGAGACCTTATACGATGTAGATTGAAAAAAAAGAACAAAAACCAAAAACTGGGGGAAACCCTTCTTTATTTTTGTCTTGCTTTTACAGTACCTGAGCTCAATCCATCGGTGGCTTCAAAAATCTCTTCATAAGAGAAGCATTTCCAAAAGGGTCTTCGAGAATGCTGAGGAACAATGCAATCTCTGTTCTCAGAGACATCTGGGTTCGAGGATTCGTCTCCTAAAGTGCGTCGTTTGAGAGAGAAGAGGCGTCTGAAGCTGTTGCTTCTAATGTATTTCATTCTTTGCGGAGTCGGAAGAGAATGGTCCGAACTCATGCAAATCACCAACAATAAGAAGAAGAAGAAGAAGAATAAATAAGAACAGAGAATTGAAACAGAGAGAAGGAGAAGTGGGGGTTGAGAGAAAAAATGAATTTAAGAAGAAGAAGGAGGAGAAGAAGAAGAAGAAGGAGTGGGTGTATGGCAGTGGTGAAGCGTATAGTATAATGGGTGTGAGAGTACGTGTGGGACTCTCCATGGTTTTTAGACAGATTACTGCCATTGTCTGTTGTGCTACACCTGTGTTCTTCCCCCACTTTTTTTTTTTTTTTTTTCAATTATGGTATTGATCAATTTAGTATTACTTTTAAGAACATCTTGGACTTATAAACTAAACAAAATTCAAAATTTAAGGCTAATTTTGCATAGATTAATAATAATGGGATGCTTTTGGATTTAAGATTAAACTTATTTTGTAATGATTCTCTAATGAACCCAAACTTTATACGAGGGGACTTTTTAACCTTTTAATCGAAATTATATATCTAAAGCAATTGAATTATATTAAAATAATATTTTAATTAATTGAGTTATAATTAGTTTATATATTTACGGGTGGAAATAATACATTAAAAATTTATATAAATATATAATTAATAAATGATGACAGAAAGGTAGAGAAAGGGATGTTTTTTCTATCACCAACCAACAAAGACAAAGTAGGCATCGCCTATAACAACAATTAATTTCAAACACATAAAGAAAAAAGAAATGACCAACTCTTTTTTTCTTTCTAATATTTCACGAGTTCATTGCACATGCATCCTTCCCCTTTTTTTTCTTCTTTCTTTTTGGTCGGATATTGTCCATTTTAGTCTATTACATATCATCGTCAACCTCATGGTTTTAAAACGTACATTCTGAAGAGAGGTTTCTACACTCTTATAAAAGATGTTTTGTTTCGTTCTCATGTTCGACCAATGTGAAATCTGACAGTAATTACATTCAAAACTTAACATTATTATAAGTATTTTAAAAAAATGTTAAATTTTATAGATAAACGATACGAAAAGGTTGTTTTTTATTGGGTTTGGTCCCAAGAAAGAGGAGGAAAAGAGTATGCATGTGGAGATGGGGTAGGGGTTGAGCTGCCCTTGTTTTTCCCATTCTTTTTTTAATTTTTTTTTTTAATTTTTTAATTTTTTAATTCTAATCGCCTTGTTTTATGATATAAACCTACCCCTATATACTAATTTTTAGTGGACTTGAATGATGGATTGTTTCGGCCCAAACAAACTGATCTGGGGAACTTAAAGGCCCATTGGTCTGAGCAAATTAAAAGCCCAATTAAGAAGCCCATAAAGAAAGTCAATAGCCCAGTTATTCTCATTAATTGTGTGGAGGCCCATTCCAACACAGCCAAATTGAGAAGCCCATAAAGAAAGTCAATAGCCCAGTCATTCTCACGAATTGTGTGGAGGCCCATTCCAACACAGCCCAATTGAGAAGCCCATAAAGAAAGTCAATAGCCCAGTCATTCTCACGAATTGTGTGGAGGCCCATTCCAACAGCCCAAGTTAGAAGCCCATAAAGAAAGTCAATAACCCAATCATTCTTCACGAATTGTGTGGAGGCCCATTCCAACACAAGAGAGATAACGTTGTCCTTCTGTAATTTTGGGGAAACCCAGGGGCTTTTTCTTCTCAATCGCTAAACCCCTAATCCGATAGCCAAGTCCTTCACTCTCAGCTTACTACCGGGGATTGCAAATCCACCATGGTCGACCGTGAACGAGATCGAGACAGAGGACGCGACAGAGATAAAGATCGGGACCGTGATAGATATATAGACCGGGAGCGAGACCGTGACTACCGTGAACGTGACCGGCGTAGGGATCGAGAAGATCGTGATCGGGACCGGGAACGGCGTAGGGAGAAAGACGACCGTGACCATGAACGGGAGCACGGCAGGAGTAAAAGGTCTCATACTCCTGAACGCCCCAGATCCCGCCACACACGCTCTCGCACCCGCTCGCCGAACCGGCACCGGTCGCGATCTCTTTCTCGTACCCCTGAGGATCGATCCCTTCGCCGCCGGCATCGCTCACCCTCCCCGGATCATGTTAGGAAGCGTCATCGCCGGGATTTGACTGCGGACGATGAAAAGGACCGGCAGAAAGCAGTGTCTGACTTCGTTGATGGCATTGCGAAGGAGCAGCACAAACATAAGAATAATAAAGATAGCGTTGGTGGCGGAGAATCAGTAGAGGAGACCATGGCTGATGAGGATGAAATTGAGATGATGAAGAAATTAGGTATTCCCGTGGGTTTCGATTCGACCAAGGGCAAGCCGGTTGCCGGTGCTGATGTGAGTGGCGTTAGGGCAGTGACCAAGAGACAGCCTAGGCAGTACATGAATCGTCGTGGCGGGTTCAACCGGCCGTTGCCGGCTGAGGGGACACGGTAGATAATTGATTTGGCTAGGTCCACCCAGGTTAGTCTATTGCTCTGTTCTTCGGTGATGAACTGTTGGCACCGGTCTTCCCTATATTCCCAGTGGATCGAGGAGAAAGGGGGTTCGGCGGAAGAGGATTGTAACATGAATTCTCATTTTTTATTTAGTTTTTTGCTCATATGGTTCTTCTTATGATTTGAAAACAAATGTAATTACTGGGGTTGATAAGGAATTATTGAACTGTTGTAACAATTGAATATAGCTTAGTCCACTGCTTTCTTCCTTGAAGCTCTGTTCGTCCTCAAAATGCCGTTCTACCTCAATTCAAGCAATGTTAAGAACTCGGACTCTTAATTGCGAACATGAAACAGCTTGCCTTTAAATGAATTATAATCATGCTGAGAAGGCAGTCAAAACTCCAGAAAGAAGTTTCATAAATTAATTACTAAATGGGATCAATGAATAAGTAAGAATGTTAAATCATACTCAGCTACAAATCTGATCGAAATGTTAAAAGTGGGGAATGTGGATGACATGTATGTGTTAAAATCATAAGAATTCTAAACAGAGCTCAGATGATGCCCAATTCAATTGATGACAAGTTTACATCGAAAAAGAAAGAAATGTATCTAAAGAATTCCTACCACTGATATGATCAATGCCAAAGCTTCATGCAGAATCCAGCAGGCACAGCGCATGTTTTCTTGATTGAAATGCATTCTGAAAAGGTATCCACAAGTTGCTCTGCAAGGGCTGATGGATCTTCAATGAAGTTATCAACAAAGGCCTTCACAATCCTAACATCCTGTGCTGTGGCTCTCAAGCTGTACCAGGTTAAGAATTTTTGTCTGAAGTTCTTCTCTATGTGCCCCTCGCATTCTAGCCATCTAATCAATTTTACATAATACTCAAAATCCTTGTCTGATATGCCATTGGCTGCACAATCAGCATCTTGCCTCTCTGCACTTCTCTTCTTGGATGTTCTGCCATGTCGGCGTTCCTCTCCTCCCGACCCTGTTTCTCGATCTTTGGCGCTAGACTTCAATCGACCACTCCTTCCAAGAACATCCTTGAGTATTTCCATCTTGCAAGGAGTAACTGGCAATCCAGCCTCAGAGCTGCTAACAAATGGTGCGCATTTAGTCCCTTCTTGAATAGCAGAATTTGACCCGTTATTCATGCTTGTATCTTCAATGATATGGACATCAGAGGAATGCCCGTCTTCAAGTTTTGAAACACTGGGATCAGGCAGCATGGAGCTTTTCCTTGTAACGTGATCCTCATCCAACAATGATACAGAATCTTTTGCCGTTCCCCTTCCACTGACATCGGTGCAGTTTATTGCATCCTTAGACAGGTTAGCCGTCAAGATCTTGTTAGAATCCTTGCAATATGAAAGATAGCTCCCTGTTCGACTGTCAGTCTGGTCGCTACAAGGTACTACATTGTTAGTTTCATCTTCTACCGAAGATGGATTTGAGAGCTCACTGAAGTTGGTCACAGGACTCTGACACCTTTCAGTCACCAAGCAGTCTGTGTTATCCTCCCGAGCAGTAGCAGTTGAGACCTGAACTTCACACATCCCCAAATCTCCTGTCTCATCAAAGGAAATGGCTTTGAAATAATATTCTGAAGATGGGGTCAGCCCTCGGACGACAGAGCTCAAATTGGGTTGAGACAAGGTGCAAGTTGGCTCCATAGGGTAATCTATTTCGCATGCCTTTCGATGCCATATCCTGAAACCAGCAGTTTTTCCAGATGAAACATCCTCAGTACCCACAACCACTGTAAGGTTTGTTGCATCAACATCTTCGAACCTTACGAAGTTTCTACCAACCAAATTAGTATCTGCAATAGTGACAAAAGACTGGTTACTGTNTTTTTTTTTTTTTTTTTTTTTTTTTTTTTTTTTTTTTTTTTTTTAATAATAATAATAATTTTTAATGAACACTACAAATAAAACACAAAGATCGTTTCTAATGAATGTTTTTTTAGTTCTGTTGCACCTGAAAGTAAAATATATTAGAAATCAATTCAAAAATCATCTTACATGCTAAAATTACTTTCAGTGCAGCTGCACAGGTACACAAGGTGGTGACCATAAAGAGGCTATTCCAGAATCATAGTAAAGAAAATTGAGATGAGTAAAAAAAAGTTAGGAGCCTTACATAAAACAAATTACCTTGTATTATGGAACTGGGCAATTGGTGCAAGATCTTCGTGGAGAGCAAGGAGTCCAGTGTATCAATGGCTAACGTGCAGAGTTTCTGAACCTCTGGTCCTGAAGAAAGTCTGTTAACAATGCCCCTGCCCGTACCAACCGGTACACCAGTCAAAGGACCCACTTCAGCTTCAAGTTTCTTCACAGCCTCATCCACAATCTGATGAACGTCTTGATACTTTTCAACTTCAACCAAAAGCTTTTTGCTTAAAGAGAGGCGGTAACACAGTATATCCACCCTTCTGGTTTCCTTTGCCTTCATCAATTGTTTTCTCCAACACCTAAAAGTTCAATCTTTGTGTCATTCACGATAAAGTCAAGTCTAAATGTTCAAGGGAGATAAATGCAGTACGGAAAAAGATGATATTGAAATATCGAGAGATGTAGCAAGACTTTGAACAGAGTTCGTGAACGCGTGAACTACAACATTTAATAGAATTCCAAAACTTTTCAGGAATAAATTTTGAAAGATTGGGAAGTTTAGGTTTATATAACTCCAATTCACTATCCAGGAAGGTTGAAAGCCTAATCCTCCTTGCTCTGCATTGATATTCTTATTTTGACAGATAAGAAATATGTCGTCATCTGCTGCTTTCTCCCCACACCGGTGTCACCTTTGCAACAGTGATGCAGAAGGACAGCATAACATCTTCGATCTCTGAAGTTTGTCTAGAACTTGAACAACATTATCCAGACCCATAGACATTATAAAAACAAACAAACAAACTTTACAATCCCAGAAGGTTTGCTGTCCTATTTGATTCAATCCATAAAGACCTAATCACTTGCCTCAAGTATTTTAATTGCGAAGCAATCAAAATAATTTTTTTAAGAAAATAAAACCTTTTCTGATAAATTTCCTACATAACTACAAATCCGTTCTCTTTCAAATAATTTTGCTACAAATTAAGAGGAAAAATATTAAATTTTAGATTGATCATAACAGCAGCATAGATATTTCAAAAGCTTCATACGATGGCAGTTTCAGTATCGGCTTTAGAATGAATAAAAAACAATAGCTTTGCACTTTCAACGCAATAACAAGGCAGTTAACATGTAAATTACATTACTCGATTCACTGACTAAAGATCAATCGATGTTTTAAAAGAAAAAAGATGTTTCAAATAAGAGGCATACTTTTGAAAATACTTTCAAATTCAATGAACGTTTATATAAAATAATAGTTTAAAACCAGATATAAAGATCAGGGTAGTTACCCAAGCAAGTCATTGACTTTTCCACACGATAAACAACAAAAAGTCCCTTCAATTCCAGCCCGCAGTCCTCTAGAAATCCCAGATTTTTCATGCTTCAATGCACATTCAAGATGGCATGACATACCACATGAAGTGTCTTGAAATGGTGGGTCAGAGCTGCAACTTAACCATAGACTAGGATCCTTATTATCATCATACTGATAACAAATGCAGCATGAACACCTCTTGCAAAATCTATCCTCTTGGTTTAAGGTAGCTTTGCATGCCGAATTTCTGCAGTATACTGCAATATTTGAGTCACTCCTAGTGCTACTGATTGGAATATGGTTTGCAGGAACAGGTAGCCGTGCTGGCTGATCAACTTTTCTTTGCCTTTTGGTAATCTTTGGATAAACACAGGGAGAAGACTGACTGTCAAGATCTGTTACATCCTCAGATGACCCTGATTTCTTTTCACTTACAATTTTCAGAAGGTTCTCAATTATTTTCAGTTTTGTTAATCCAGTATATTTCCTCTCTTTCCCCATCTCTGCACATAGGATCTCTAAAATCTCATGACGACTCCAGGACTGAAGCAGATCAGAAGCATTTGGCTGATCCGATATTTCATAGACCAAATTCCTTTTCTCCTCCATACTCATCTTACTGTACCTTGATGGATCGTGAGCAGTTCCTAATACCAACATACACGAGGATGCACATCAGAGTTGAAACAAAACATAAAATCAAACGTCAAAAAGGTACCAGGTGGCGTCCTGTTTGGGTTGAATCAGATTGGGTTTGACTTCGGATAAGATGAACAATCATGGATTAGTAAAACTAATTTTGGGTGAACAATACCGATTCAAATATAAGTTTCCACTCAATAACTTTGGAGGGGTTTTTCAATTCTAACGTCTTCCAGACAAAAATTGTTTCAAATCCTTGGATCAATATTTTCCATAAAATAAAATATCACGTTCGACTTGTGAGAAAACATATACATGATTCCTTAAAATACTACAATTTTTTCAGCAAAAAATAAATAATAAAAAAATAAAAAAGAACAAATGACTCACAACAACCTGAAGTCTACCCAACCTAAGTACTATATGGTTGAATTGAGTCAGGTTGAGTCCAAAACACAACCCGTTTGAACTACCATATAGCCTTAGCTTTGAAGTTTGGATCCTTTCTAAGACCCTCCTGTGATTGAAAATCAACAGTGCAATTAAACAAAATGAACAGTTCTCATGCAATTATTGACTGCTCGCCAAATTAATCTTCCAAGAAGCAAGAGTACTCAAATAATTGGACGTGGATGCAATCCACACAACTGTCAACGACACGAGTAGGTAAAGAATGAGCAGAACTGAAGAACTCGAACAGGATTGTCAAAGAGATTATCCAGGCAACGCCCATCAGCTATCGACACACACTAAATTATAATCCATAAATTCAAGAAATAAAAAAATGGTCGGCACAAATTTCTGAAGAGCAGCGTCATTATTAAATGTGATCTCAGAAGTTCCACATCAATGCTGTAAAACAAGTAGATGGAACAAATTCAACCAAAACCACTAAAACCTCACTACCACAATTCACAGGTGGGGCATGGAAGGAAGCCCATCAAGAAGGAACAACAAAATTAGATTACGATACCAGCAGAAGTAGAAGGTAAAATTAAGAATCCAAGTTCAAGACTAGTAGAAAGATGAATAAATAAAGAAACCCCGATGTGGAGGGGGAGAAGGAAATGAAAGACTCAAAAACGAAATGGATTAGGCGGATTACCCTCAGATGAAGAATCGGAAGCCATAATGAATCCACGACATTACCACCAAAAGGAAACAAATAGAGACCTGCAAGCATGAAATCTGGAAGGATGATAAAACCGGGGAAGCGGAGAAAAATAAGAGAAATGAATGATGAAGGAGAGAAAGGAAAAGAGTACCGAGAAACAGCGGGAAATTGAAGGTGGATGAAGGAATCCATGGATTGGGAGGAAATTTGCAGAGATTGGTGGAGGATAGGATACGAAGTTGAGAGATTTTGAGAGAGAAAGAGGGAAAAGCAAAGAATTTCGCCCACCTGTCGCGTCGAAACGTTGGGGAAGAGACTCTGATTCGATCAAATCAAATGAATGAAGAATAGTATAGCCGCTCTCTCTCCATTACAAATGCGGCTGCATGATTTTTTTCTTTTTTTTTCCTTTTTTCTTCTTATTTTAATAATTATATTTTATGCTTTATATACTTTATCCGATAAGCACGCCATTTCAAAAATTATAAAATTAAATTAAAATTTCAAATTTCTTCAACAAAACAGCCTATCAAATTTTTATTATTTTTAAAGACTCCATTATCTTTTTCTTTATTATCAATAAATTAATTGATTAATTATATTTTAAAAATAACAAAAACGATAGAAGTCAAATCAAATAATTTTATAGTTTTATAGTGATTTCGATCTAATAAGAGTAGATATGTTAATGTCACATACACATTTGAAAGAATAATGAAGATTTAATTCATTAATTATTTTGTTATAAAATAAAAATGGGGTTTGGTGAATGATAGTGCTCCCCATGCCATGCCTAGCTGCCTATAATTGGGCTGTGACAGTGCCACTCTTATTGGACCAACCATTATAGTTATTATAGTTGGTAGGTTTATTGATGTTATGCCATGTAATAATTTTACATAAATAAATACATTTTTCGCTCATTTTATTTTATTTTATTTTATTCCAAATCAAACACTTTTAATTGTCCTTTCATTATTTTCCATCTCACCCAATATTCCTTCACATAGTAAAGAATATTGGGCCACAACTACTAACTACATATAATAACATTTTTAAAAAATTTTCTTTTTATAAAAAAAAATAATTCCATTAAACTAATTAATAAAACTTGACATGACATTTTTATTAAAATTGAAACGTTAATGTGACATTATTTTAAATACTATTATTCGTGTATATCGACTAACGATCTATGTGTAAAAGTTGGTTTTATAGATAATAGTATAAATAATGATAAGGACAAAATTCTAAATTAATAATGAATCTTAATGTTTGTCCTTTTCTATGAAAAAAAAATGATCTTTGTATTAAACTTATTTTAAAATTAAATGAATTAACTGAAAAAGATAAATTTTTAAAATTTAAGGATTAGTTTTGGATAGAATTTATGATGCCATAATCATATTTTGGCCTTTCAGACAAATATATACATTAAAAAAAAATTAAATCAATGTAGAAAGTATTTTAAATAATTTTAAAATGAGTGTAAATTTTAGATCTAAAGTGTGGGAATGGCTCAAACTTGTCCCCTGGGTTTCATTAACATTATTAATTACTTGAGTTTTAAGCCTAATTAAGTAATATAGAAGTCAGACGGTGCACGGCGGCGCGGCATGTGATGTTGTAAGTCCATTAATTAAAAAAAATATATTAAGTTAATTATCATTTTACTTTGTGATTTTTTAAATATATGTTTTTAAACTTTTAATTTGGTAAAAATTGAATTAATAATTTATCTATTAAATATAAAATTAAAATTTATATTTACTGGAATTCTAAAAAGTTTAGAAGATATGCATATTTAAAAAACATATTAAATATGTTAATGACCTATTAAATACAAAATTATTTATAAAAAAATTAAACGTGTTAGACATTTGAAAGTCACTTTCTAAAATCAAAATACCTATTGCATACAAAATTAAAAATTCATAAGCTAGACCTGAACTTATATTTATTTATTTATTTATGGTTCCAAATTCAATTATTGTTGGAGTCCAAAAAAAACAAATAATATGTTAGTGGGGAATTATTATATCCAACGTGGTCCAAAGCTGCAACCAACAGAGGACTAAAAAACTTTTACTTATTCCATGTGATATATTTGTTTCTTTCATTATGGGAAATATTTAAAAATAAAATAACCAAAAAAAATATATACTTTTTATTATACTACTTTATTCCGTTCTTCTATTATCATATTCCATTCCTGTCATATCAAAACAGATTTGTATTCGAAGTCTTAATACTTATTGCAAGAGAAAATATACAAAAAAGAAAATAAATATTCACGAGAAATTAGGATACATAAATTAATAATAATAATAATTTAGGGAGAGAAATTGGTAATGAGAAGCATTTCAAAAAAGAATATTTATCAATGAGAAATATCTTGCATAAGGAAAGGTTGGTAAGAGAAAATGTGTAGGGAGAGAAGCAAGTTAAAAATATATATAATACTCGCCTAAATTGCTTGGAATTCTTCCAAAAATATTTTTCACAACAAGAAAAATAAGCATATATTATACGAAATTCAATTATTTCTCATTTCGACCCTCTTTCCAGGCCCCCCTCGAACTTTTAATTTGCTCGGGTACCTGTGCTAATTAAGCAGAACCCTAATTTAATTTGTAGAACCCTGGGCATTAAAATTTAAGCCAAATTTTACACGAAACTGATCCGACACGACTCATTTACACCCTGAAGAGTGAACAGAAAAAAGGGGATTGGCAGAGAGTTCGGCGGGGAGTGTTTGAATTTGTGTTTCTGGTTGCCTTTTCTCAGTGTACATGTGAAGTTGAGGTTAAAATCCAGAGAGAGAAAGAGAAGATAAATAGGAACTTGAGAGAACAATATTTATCACGGTCAAAATAAGTATAAAAAGTTAATGGAACTTGAGATAATAATGTTTCTTACGGCAGGAAATAAAACTTGCCTTTAATTCATTAGTAACGCCATGATAGAGACGTCAACCGTTGGCGGTTGATTTGAAGTGGTAATCATCAGTTGTCGAGTAGATTAGGCCTTCCTCTTCTAGATTTTTCATCGCCGGCCTGCAAAACAATAAAGCCAAATGGTATATTAAGTTATAACCCTACTTGCAAGATCAGTGCTCTTCTGTCAAGTAGAGGTGAGAGATAGAGAGTAATACATGAGCTTCTCCAGTGGAACTTTGAGATGTTGAGCAATGACATCACGGTGTGCGCCCCTCTCAGTACTGAACACAAGAAATATAAATATATATATACATTCTAAATAAATTAAATCTAAGAAATCAATGAGCGGGAAAAAAAAAATAGTGAAGGAGCATTCCAGACTTTGTATCATTGTTAAAAGGCACTCACTCGCATGAAGGAAGTTGCAAGAAATCTAAGACCATTTGCTCAAGGTTCTTCCAACCATCACCACCTGCTTGACCAGAGTACTGAAAAAAGATCATTAGAAGGATGAATAAACAAACCGCCGCCCATATTATGTGAATTGAACCAGGATCTTACTTGATTTGAAATGGGAGTTTGATATCCTCTCACAGGCGTATTAGATAAATTTGCCATCTGTGGCTGAGGAGTCATGCTACTACTTTGTTGCTTCTATCAGCACAACATAAACAATAACCCAAAAGGAGAAGCATGTAAGACGAGATATTACTTTTCAGCTAATCAAGACATCAACTGAAAATTTGAAACGGCTTGATTGATACCCGTAATCTGGTGTTGTAAAAATGAACATATATGGATTCGATGAAGTGACTTGTGATCTCATTATAGTCCGTCACAGGCCTGGAAGCCAAATATCTTATATCAAAATCCCCACGCAGCAAAAATCATGTACATAAGTTACAGAGAACAAGCACCGCAATAATTTAATTTGGTGGGAAAACAGTGCTCTGAAATGCCTCATCTCAATTCAATTGCTAAAAGTATAAATATACTAATATTCAGTATAGTTCAAAAAGTGCGTTAACGCAGTTTATGAACTCCCACCACAAATCCCTCAGAAATAACAAAGCCAAGAAATCCCTAAAAAGAACCGAGGGGAAACTATACAGTACCTGATAGAAAAGACATTCAACGTTCTTTTACCCTGGAAGCTTTTTAAGTGGCCATGGACCCGGACGTACATGCCATCCCTGAAGCACGAGAACTTTTAAATGACATGAGATAAAAGGGGATAAATTTCAGAGATGGCTTGATGCATCACTTAGTCCAAATAAGCAGAGTCCTCCCCCAAATGATCCATAACACTCCAGATTTAATTTCAGGTTAAACAGGAAAAATAATCCAGAAGAGCCACAAGAAACATTTAAATGATTGACAATTGTAACTTCATGGAGATCTCTTAGGTTTTTAACTATCGTAACCTCCTGCAAACCTCAATTAACAGCACAAAAACTAGAAAATATGAAGAACCATACTTTTGTATTGAAAAACTTGCAACGAAATGGGATTCAGCAAACAGACGCAAAAATCAGAGTAGAAACTAGAAAGACAATAACAAGTATCCATCTATTCGAGAGAGCTGGGATCTCTCCTCCTAAGCGACAACAGGCCACAAAAATCCACAACTCCCTGTCTTCCTTCCTCCCCCTACAAAAACCAACCAGCCACCTTTTTGGTTCCAAGCACGATTCATTTTCCATCAATACTTGTTAGCTCAATAGGATTGAGATAAATATGAAGCATTTGTATGCCCTATAGTAGCATCGGCTACAGTTATATAGTTCATTTAGCTGGAAAAAGCAGTCTACATTTCGCAGGAAAAGGAAAATTAGACTGTTCAAACTTAATCATCCCATGGATGGAAAACAATACATAAAACCCCCGTACTATAAGACAGAACAAGGAACTGCACATGCATACAAATAAGACTGCTGGTTTAGTCCTAACCCCACAGGCATACTCATAAAGATCTATCCAGACCACAAAGTGAGGTGTAGTGCAGTTTCACTAGATTAAATCATGTTTAACCAGATTTAATTAAGCTTACTTGAATCCTGATATTTGTGTGCGGAGAGTCCGAATTGCTTAATTCAAAACAGTCATTTTACAAATTTTCCTTAGGACTCAATAGATCTCATTTTAATAACAATTAATTAGAGAATTCCTTGAAAAAGTACAGCCATATAAAAAACTTAAGAACCAAGAACTCCCATCAAACTCCATGTCTACAACATGTTGAGTTCCAAAGTTCCATCCGAACTGACGAGATTCTAGGCAAGGCTGAAAAACCAATCATGAAAATTTTAAATGATAACCGCACAAGAAGTATTACAGTTTTGAGGGAATATTTTAAATGCTATTAAGACAAGGTAGAAAGAACATTACAATATTCCCTCAACTTCATTTGAATCTGCAGCTTCATTGACCCTATAGGCACAAAAAACAAAATCAATATCAACGAGATAAGCATCTAACTTCTTTTCCATCTTGTATAGGTATGGGTGTATGTGCTGGTGGGGGGAAACAAACCATTTGCTACAGTCAATCCGTCCAGTGCCATCATCCAGTGCAAAAGTCACATCAGTAATTCTTCCTGCTCTATTGCGCACCATCCCTACAAGCTTAACCTGAACATAATGCAGCTCAACAAGCAACTCTATAAATAAAAATAAACAGAACATACAAGTGCAATAACTAACATTATTAACATCAACACCATCAACAACAAAATTTGATTTATCATCACTAGACAGAAACGCGTCGTTTATCTGCTTCACTGTTAATGGAAGCAATGCTTGGACGTCTCGATTCTGCAAATAAGACACAAAATATAAGAATTCGTTTCGGCGATCATAAAATTGAAGGAGATACAAAAGATAAAAACATGTGAATCCAATTGCAATAGACGAAGCAAACAAATTCAACTTAATTTTCCCAATAATTGTGAGGAGAAGAATCTACCATCCGCCGAAAACATAGGGGCAAAAACACATATACCAACTATAATTTCAATTGTACGAACCAAACGTCAAATCCAAAAAACTTATGAACTCAACTATTATTCAACGAATTAGCACTCAGAGTACGAATCATTTCAAACTGCAGTCGATTTCATTCAGAAAATACGTTAAAACGCATGTGATAAATCCAAACAGCGGAGACTAGTAGTCCACACGGAAATAAAAGGAATCCGAATGAAAGTTAATATTACATATGGATACAGAACGTACCTTCGCCGGAGATAATGAATGATCAGGAGCCATGGTGGTCTGAGATGGCATAAATCCACCACCAGAGAAGGCAGCGTTGCCGTCGAATTGGCTCCCGTACATCGTTCTTCCACTGTAACACTACAAGTGAAGAATACTCAAAACCTATAAGAGCATCAAGTGACTGATCGCAAACAGATTGAAGAGCAGGCTTCGAAATGAAATTATGTTTTCGTAAAACCTAGAAATACCAGTTCAGCATCCCTCCCGCCATTTTTAGACCCTTCTTTTATTTAATTATCATATATAATATTACATAGCACTTTTACTTTCTTACCCTTATGCCTATTCCTAACAAATTACACGGTTCAATATCGAAATTTTCATATATATATAATATATATAATATATATAATGTAATATTTACAAAGGGGAAACAATATCTATGGCTGATAAGTATTAATCAATTAAGCTTTTAATGCAAATCTCATGAATTATGGTGATAATTAAATTTAAATTAATTAGGGTTAATGATATAACTCATAAGAAGGTGCTTCCTAATAATTTCGTTGGATGGTCACGCTCTGAAACTTCTATTATTAAAATTTATTATTTGCAATTTTCCTTTATAAAATTAACCTTTTATAGATCAAAATTAAAATAAAAAATGAACCTTTTTAAAAATAGTAAAAACATAATGATTTTTTGAAGGCATATAATGTCGATAATAATTTCGGAGCTCCTTTAAAGGCTAATTTCCTCTCAATTAAGGATTTTCTTCAAATCAAATTGTGAAGAAATAAACCAAATAAATAAATAAATAAATATACAAATAATCACGAGAGAGGGACAGAATTATGTTTCACCGACCGAAATTTTATTATTTCGAATCGAATTAGAAACATTTACGGTAAAAATAAATTAACGAATTTTAATTTAATAATTAAAGGCCAGTTAATATTAAGTGTTATTAATCAAAAGAATATATACAAAAATACGAAAAATTGCAAATGCTTTGGTGAATTGAAACAAAAAATCTAAATTAAGCATACACAAATTACATTATTCTGAAGCGTGCGAAATGGAAATTGATAACGAGAAAATTACCAAAAAAAAANAAAAAAAAAAAAAAAAAAAAAAAAAAAAAAAAAAAAAAAAAACCCAAATCAGAAGGCCCACCGTAAGAACCCTTTGGCCAGGCTACTGAGTTTAGACCGACGTCGGGCATAGCCATTGGACGACGAAGAACTGGAAGACAGAGAATGAGAAATACAACTCAAAGACGATGACGACTCGTCGTTTGATTTTCTACAAAACTCACTCTCTTGATTGACATGTCGTCTCGATGAGGAGGAGGATCCAAACGCACCGTTTTTCTTAACCACATTCCTCAGTTTCTTCCTCGGCTTCATCCAAAACCAAATCTTAGCTGCCTCCTGCTGCTTGGGGACATGGTGAGGAGTTTTCGAGGCGCCTTCGACGGAGTTTGGCGACGGCGGTGGCTGGAGATTTTCAGAGGGTTTGTCCTTGGGCAGGCCGGGCTGTGCTTCCCAAATGAAGGGGATTTGACCGGGCAGGCGACAGGCAGGGAGACGGGCAGAGCGGCCGACTGAGGAGTTTCGCGAGAGGATTTTGTGGACGAATAATTCATTTGCTTGGAGTAATGAAAAGGGGTTTTCCATTCCTTTGTGTGAATTTCGATACCAGAAAGAGAGGCTAAATAAACGAGGGAGTTTGGGGTTTAAATGGGAAGTGAATTAAACTCATTTGGATATCTGTTAAGATCGTTAAGGAAATTTGTATTTTACTTTTTGAATCCCCTTAAATATCTCCCTTTCATATGCCCTCCTAATTTGAATTTTACATTTTTTTTTTTAATAATTTGTTTTCTTTATTTTTCCATCTCATAAATTTATATCCGAAAATTAAAAAAAGAGATAGGTTCATCACCCTCTAATTTTCTTTAACTATCTTCCCCATTTCATGGTCTCCATAAATGGTACGCCTTAATTGAAGTTATATAAGGAAATATAATAATAAGCTTCCCATTAATTTATTTAACATTATCCACCTTACAAGTTTCATAAGGAAAATATTTATTTATTTATTTACAAAATCCACCAAAAAAAAGATATTGTTAATACACGAAATTAAACTCGCCTTCCAGTAGCTATTTTAATAGGGTTGATCCTCCACGGACTGCATCCAAACCGCCAGTGCCCGGGAGATTCCGCCGCCGGCGTACGAGATTTTGCTTTGCATGGAGATCCAAATTTCGAACGATGGTCATCCAACGGACAATAATTGTTGTTGGACTTGGACTGCTTCCTCCACAGCCGAAATAATAGAAACTGCGGCTGTTTATTCTGAACCGTGGCCGGCTTCAAGAGGCTAAGGCTGACCACAACCGGCGGCGGGCAGATGCGCAGTGGAACTGGCTCCACGAGCGGCGGAGTATTCTTGGGTGTCCCCGGTAGCATCTCCCACTGAAACGGAACCCCTTCAGAAGTCCTTCTGTAGTAGTACGAACGAGAGGAACGACCCATAGATGAGTTTCTCGTCGGAAAACTATCCAATGGCAGAACAAATCCGCCGTTTGTCTCCTCCTTCATAATTCCCTAATACGAAATTTACATTCATGTGCATCTAACTAACTAACTAACTATATATATATATATATGGGCTTTGTGATGTGACGGTGATATTTGGGATTAGGGAGTTGATTAATTCCTACTTAAACTTTAGGTTAAAATATCTAATCGAATCTTTCGTCATTTTCGATTTCTTATTACTACTTGTTTAACTATATAAATTAATTAAGATTATAATGTAATCTCTTTTATAAATCAAATATTTAAATTTTCATACATATTTTTGTAACATTAAATTAAAGAAAATATTTTTTTTTTTGTTCTTATATTTTGGATTTCATTTCATTTCATTTTAAAAATTCCATATTTCATAATCTCTAAACTTAGTTAACTCTAAAATAATTGTAATGACCATCGTTATTTGGATTCTTCTATTGTAGCCTTCCACTTGAAATCTTATTCCACTTTCATTATAAAATAATTAATAAAATACCCCAAAGATTAAATTACCCTAAAATACATCACAACCTTGTCGGTTTCTCTGTCATTGGGTGTGACATTTTCCACATTTTATTTTATTTAATTATTTACTCGTCAACAGGCTTGAGCTTGCAAAATATTTTTATTTATGCTTTGTATATTAAAGTTACCTAATGTTTACTATATATTATGTTCGGTTACATATATTAGAGGCGGCTGCACCAACCGGAGATTAAACTATAATAATAATAAAAGGAAAAAGGTAGTTGAAAAGAGATGTAGTAATAATTCCCTTAAATAATGCTAATTATATATTTCTATTTTTGTCACCCAATTAAAGAAATATATATTAAAAAAAGTATATATTGTATGAGCCTCTTGTTTATTGGGCCCTGTGAAATTTAACGACCAATGGGCTTAACCCGAGTGGTTTATGTTCGTGATTGATGTGGCCGAAGAGCCCTTTAAACAATTAGAGTCAATAAATAGCAAAGAATCAAAAGTAGAGGTGCAAGAGAGTGATATAATACTTACTGTCATCAACTGCCCTCCGGGTACCATTGACGATGCCACGATGGTCTCTCGACACCCATAGTCCTCCCTTGTCGTGTGCTTCTGACCAAGCAACGTCACGAATTAACGTCATCACATGTTACGATGGTCCTTTTATATCTAAACATATAACAACCCTTTAAAAAAAAGTTTGGATTCCTTCCAAGAGTAGAATCAATCACCCGAAAGATAAGTCAATTTCAATACTTGCATGATTGACACATCAGCACATACGATCTTACGACATTACTTTCTCTCTATGTTCTGAAATAAACTTGACGTGATCCGAATCCAACTTAAAAAAAAAAAAAACTAAATTTAGTTATTTATAAATGTTGTAGAAAACAGTTAACATTCATTATTTGGAAGAAATTTCCCCCAAATTTAATGAAAGTAGATGGGATTGGTTTGGAATCTGGCTTTAAAGCATGCAACGTTTCTTTATATATTAGTGGACATCAAGCGCCCTACACGTGCCTCACCAATAATCACATCTAAAAAAAACATTAAAAAAATGAATAAAAACTCCTATTTTATATATTTTTCACTCTTTTAACTCCTCAAAAACATTTATATTTTAGATGTGGTGATTCAGATATATTAGACATCAAATTAAAAGTTTAAATCTTACTACAACTTGACATGTCATGGTCTGCACTATGATGAACGCAGATACACATGGTGTATAAGTGTCGCTAGCTCGTGGCCTTAGGTTAGCTAACCGAGAGGGGGAGGAGTAGGTAGAAGTTACAAAATAAAGAAATGATATGGGTTTGTGGTTGAAGAATGGCTTTTCAGACCATTTCAAATTGACCACTTTTTTTCCCCTCTTTTTTGAAAAGCTGTGAATTGACCAATTTCTCCTTGCGTTGCCTCTTACCAACCCACTTTCCCACCAACTCCCAGCCAAGTCGCAGCCCAAATCCTCTCGTCTCGCACTTTAACGCTCGCCGCTCTCAACCACAAGTAAAAATAATATATTATTTTTACTATTTTGAAAACTAAGCTAAGAAATTGCATATTTTACCGACTAATAAAATATATTTGGCCAACTTTATTTTATTTTTCTGATTTCAGATTCAGCGAATTAAATAATGGTATGAATTTGATTATTTGGGAAATTTTGAATGATTTGATAAGCTTGACTTAGTAAAACATCTACTGGACTATGTTCAATGAATATATATAAAATAAAATAAAAAATAAAAATTCAAATTAAATTTTTTATCTTTCACTATTTCCCCAACTTTTTCTTTGTATTATATAAATTATATGTTTGTTCTTATCTAATTTTAATAATATGCTTATATCTGTGACATTTTTATTAATTAATGAACTAATTAAATTTATGTACATTTATTGACACACATTACTCAGTTAAATTGAATTATTAATTATATATTTGTGGACCAAATTTTGTCATAATTTCCATTAATGTTTATACCTATTATTGCATTAATGCATTTATTTGAGTTTTAATCATGGATATTTTTGCTTTAAATAGCCGTTCGTTCACAAATAAATAAATCACAGTATTTTCATAAGTTTTTGTGATACTCCTGATTTTCCTTGAATATCCATTGATATTCTATAAATAAAAATTGTTGTGAATTTAAAATTATATGATTTAATTATTATAGAAAAAAAAAAGAAAAAAAAAAACTGCGGTGTGAGGCTGTGATCCAACGAGAAAATGGTGGAAATAAGAGGACCGCAGATTTTTTTTAATTTTATTTTTAATTCAAAGAAAATAATAACATCGTGAAACACGATGACTTTATATTGAAATGAAACGACGCAAGATTTATAGGTATCGGTGGAGATCGGACGGTGCACATTATTTTTGTTAATAATGTTTTATGGTGAATTATTATTCCTATTTTATCATATCTCCACAGCTCTTACTATTTGTTTGTGTCTCATTGCAATATAGGCATTACAATAATTCAGTGTACCTTAGACTTAAGAACAGTTTGGGAGTGGCGGCTACCTATTCATACGACGATACTCGTAGTTCAATGAATATGGTAAAGTCGAAAAACATCTATAGTTCATTTTGATGTGGATGCGATGAGATTAAAACTGTTTTATTATCCATAGTGACGGAGAGTTAATAGAGATATATTTATTGGATCATTGATAATATAAATTGATACCGTTTATTTTTGTGTAATATTTATTAATACACCATTGAAATCAATAAATTTTGATACTTTTTTTAATCATGTTTATTAAGATTAGCACAATTTTACGTTAAANTTTTTTTTTTTTTTTTTTTTTTTTTTTTTTTTTTTTTTTTTTTTTTTTTTGTATATTTCAATCTATTATCTTCATTTTAAAAAGAAAACGTGGAAAGTTGAGCAATTGTTTAATTATATATATAATTTATAACAAAATTGGAATGAGAAGGGGAAATCAGAATGTGGGGGAGTTAACCATGGTTAAAACTTACAACTATGTTGTTAGGTGGGTTTGACTGGTCGGGTTTGGTAGGCGTTGGTTCGTTCACGCGCTTCTTTGCCCACCCGATATAAACACATCCCTCCCCTATTTCCCTCTCTCTCTCAACGCAACCGCACAGCAACCACTAACGCCACCGCCTTTCTCCTCCGCCGTTGTGCAGCGGAGTTCCCGCATATTTCTTACTGCTGCTATTCACATTTCCAGTTCATACAGCTTATTAAATTAATAACCGGATTCCGGTGGTTTTATTTTTCTTTGGCTACTCGGCTGTATTCTCTCTGCGCCACCGGATTCCAGTCAGGTGTTTAGTTGATTTGTTTCGGATTCGACCATGCAATCTGAATCCAGTTCTATGAAGGCTTCTCCATTCGAGTTCATGTCGGCGATAATCAAGGGCAGGATGGACCCGTCTAATTCTTCATTCCAATCGACTGCCGAGGGTGCCTCGGTTATGTTCGAGAACCGCGAGCTGGTTGCGATCTTAACCACATCGATCGCCGTCATGATTGGCTGCTTCGTTGTTCTCGTGTGGCGAAGATCCGGAAATCGGAAAGTTAAGACCGTGGAGCTTCCTAAGCCGTTGATTACGAAGGGGGTGGAGCCCGAAGTTGAAGACGGCAAGAAGAAGGTTACAATATTCTTCGGTACACAGACAGGCACTGCCGAAGGCTTTGCAAAGGTTTGCATTCCAAAACACTCGAAGGCGTTGAGAATTTCTGTTAACTCGGTTGTTTGTTAATAATTTTTGGCTGTTGCTTACGGGTGACCGCGATGGTTCTCAGGCTCTATCTGACGAGGCGAAAGCACGGTACGATAAGGCCGCGTTTAGAGTTGTTGATTTGGTAAGCTTCTTCTTCTTCTTCTTCTTCTTCTTCTTCTTCTTCTTCTTCTTTTATTATTTATTTATATTTTGTGTCTGTGATGTTGTTGGGGATGACCTTTTGGTACACTCTGGTTATTGTTGACGAACTATGGTCTGACATTTTGAAGTGGACCTTATTTCACAGGATGACTATGGGGCTGATGACGATGAATACGAACAGAAATTGAAGAACGAGTCTATTGCCGTCTTCTTCTTAGCAACGTGAGTTTTAGTATACGCTCAAGGTTTCCTGTTTTTATTTGGATTCTTCATCGTCAGTTCAGGATTTAAGCCTGTTTTCTAGTTTCTTCCAGTGGTTAATTGTTGAGGAATGCAGGTATGGCGATGGAGAGCCCACTGATAATGCCGCAAGATTCTATAAATGGTTCACGGAGGTAAAATTTCTTTCGGCACATTTGGTTTTGTGCGGATCACTCTTATTTTTCTGAATTCAATATGCATGATTACAGGGGAAAGAGAGAGGGGAGTGGCTGCAAAACCTCAATTATGCAGTCTTTGGCCTTGGCAACCGACAATATGAGCATTTTAACAAGGTTTGAATGATTCCTTACAAATTCCTAGGCGTCCATTGTTGATTATTGATTACTGCATTGTGTCTGATCCCGATTCAAAGATGTGAACTAGTTTCAACTTTTTTGTTGGTGACCAACAGATTGCAAAAGTGGTAGATGAGCTGCTTGAGACTCAGGGTATGCTCTTGCCTTCTTCCTGACGTTCGTTTCTTAGGAGAAATCTTGAAAGCATGTTTAAGCTTATGCTTGGATTAATGTTTTTGTGAAGATAGTTTAAGTTTATTACGTTTGCCAATCAATTTCGTTATTTTGTTTGCAGGAGGCAAGCGCCTTGTGAAAGTTGGTCTTGGAGATGACGATCAGTGCATAGAGGATGACTTGGCTGCTTGGTACAGAGACTGTGACCTGTTTACTGAAGTTTGTTAAAGAAAATTGTCCACTCATTCTTTCATTGTTTACTACTTTTCTCAGGCGAGAACTGTTGTGGCCTGAGTTGGATCAGTTACTTCGGGATGAGGATGATGCAACAACAGTGACCACACCTTACACAGCTGCCATATCAGAATATCGAGTTGTATTCCATGATCCAGCAGGTGTAGCTGATGAGAACAAGAACTGGATGAATGCAAATGGCCATGCTGTCCATGATGCTCAACATCCATTAAGGTTGTGAGAATTTGATGTATTGAGTTTTAATTTGCACCACCTTGCCTCCTCTGGAAATTTAAAAACAAGGAAAAGAAGTAGAAAGAATCTAACTAATTGTTTTATTGCTTGAAGATCTAACGTGGTTGTGAGGAAGGAGCTCCATATGCCTGCATCCGATCGCTCTTGTACTCATCTAGAGTTCGATATTTCTGGGTCTGCACTCAAGTAAGTATATCCCCAATTGATGTCTGTGAGGGACTTCAGCGATACTGTTTTTTATTGCTTTTCTTATTTACCCAAATCATATGGGGTAGGCTGCATAGAACGAAAAAGTGGAAGCTAGAGTATAGTTAATTGACAGGATTTTTCTATAAATATGTACTATAGTTTAGTAGCATTTGACTGCCTTTTAACATCTGTTCTTTTTCTCAGATATGAAACCGGGGATCATGTTGGGGTTTACTGCGAAAATTTAACTGAGACTGTGGATGAGGCATTGAACTTATTGGGTTTGTCTCCTGAAACGTATTTCTCAATACATACTGATAACGAGGATGGTACCCCACTAGTTGGAAACTCTTTACCACCTCCTTTTCCATCGTGCACTCTCAGAACAGCATTGGCTCGATATGCAGATCTTTTGAATTCACCCAAGAAGGTATTTTTTTTTTTCGGAGTTGTTGCTTCATGCTTCTGGTTCGTTGGGGAATCTTTCTGTCAATTGAGGTGATTAATCTAAACTTGCTATATACTTTTTCAGTCAGCGTTGCTTGCATTAGCAGCGCATGCTTCAAATCCTGTAGAGGCTGACCGATTAAGATATCTTGCATCACCTGCTGGCAAGGTACTGATTTTAACAGCCTAATAAATTGGAACCTTTCTACTTCTCTAGTCTCACTGACTTGTATATTTGGTTAAAATTGTGTAGGATGAGTATTCCCAGTCTATAGTTGGTTGTCAGAAAAGCCTGCTTGAGGTCATGGTTGAATTTCCTTCTGCCAAGCCACCACTTGGTGTCTTCTTTGCAGCTGTTGCACCACGCTTGCAGCCTCGATTCTACTCCATATCATCATCTCCATTGTATAACTTCCCTACCTTCTCCTTCAGCAAATTTTATTATCTTTTGATTTCTTTCAACTGGTTTGGTTATGGCACCCAAGATAATTTTGTGCGATTAGAATGAAGGCTTTTGAAGTTCTGTGTTAATTTTCATTACATAAATAAGGTTTGCATTGTGCATGGAATAGAAATTCTTACTTGCCTCCAGTTGGTCTAGGAAATTGAATTATAAAATTTTCTACTTTTAGGCAAAACACATTGTGTTTTAAAGATAAGTCGCAGGAAAGGGAATATAAGTTGGGATTTTTGGGGGAGTTAATCGGAATAAGATTTGAATAACATACCGAGAAATTTGATGTTTGGATTTGGGGAAGAGTATCACTTCTCGTACATTGTCATTGACTAGGCATACTACTGCCCATTGCATCTGCCTATCACCCACACATCTCTTTTTTCATCGCTCTCTCTCTCTCAATATCTCATAAATATTCTCTTTATGCCAAGTCATTGATTTATGTATTTTGTGCATTTAACAGGATGGCTCCATCCAGAATTCACGTTACATGTGCTTTAGTCTATGACAAAATGCCAACAGGACGCGTTCATAAAGGAGTTTGCTCAACTTGGATGAAGGTATGCTTTGTTGTGTCTTGCTTTCATCTTCATGTGCAAAGATGATTGATATAATTCCGAGAAGCTATAATTTTTTAGTGTTACCCAATATTAGATGAATAGCATTAGTTCTGATTCCTGAATAATTGAAGTTTCTTAGCATCTTTAGATGTCTATTTTGTAAAGGATTTATGTTAAACTTGAGACGTTATGGATTGTGTTATCTTTTCCTACAATAGCTTGGCTATTCTTCGGCTTAATGTACTAATAAGTTGAAGGTTTTTCACTTAGAAACATGTGTAGGGTGATTTTATGGAAGCAAATATAGGGTGATTTATGACCATATTTGAGAATTTAACAATTTTTCTGCATTCGTTAGAATTCTGTGCCCATGGGGAAAAGCGATGAATGCAGTTGGGCTCCAATTTTCGTGAGGCAATCAAACTTCAAGCTTCCTGCAGATAGTAAAGTGCCTATTATCATGGTTGGTCCTGGAACTGGATTGGCTCCTTTCAGAGGTTTCTTACAGGTTTCTACTTGCGAACTTGCCTCTGAGACCCTTGACTTACTTTTACCTGACTTATGCGCTTCTAGAAAATAAAGAACTTCAAATATTTTCTCTTCAGGAAAGATTAGCTTTGAAAGAATCTGGAGTACAATTGGGGTCTTCCATATTGTTCTTTGGATGCAGAAACCGTGGAATGGTATGCCAAGTTCCTAGATTATAGCTTGTATTCTGGCTGTTTAAGAAATACATTGTTGTTTGTTTATTTATAGATTTTCAAACTAATGCATTTTGTCTACTTTTGAAGGATTATATATACGAGGATGAGTTAAACAACTATCTTGAGACTGGTGCTCTCTCCGAGTTGGTTATTGCCTTCTCACGTGAAGGGCCAACAAAGGAATATGTGCAGCATAAAATGGCAGAGAAGGTGAAAAGATAATTTTAACAAGGGTGTAGCGTATATGATTGTGTTCATGGAAGAAGATATTAAAGCCCTTTTTCTCCCTTTAAACATGCAGGCTTCAGACATCTGGAATTTGATATCAGAAGGTGCTTATTTATATGTATGTGGTGATGCAAAGGGCATGGCCAGGGATGTCCACCGAACTCTCCATACTATCGTGCAAGAGCAGGTATTTTTCTAATTCCTTTTATCGTTACCCTTTAGAGCTTCATTACTGAGTTTTGGTGAAGATAGCTCAGCCATCCAACGGTTTCAAATTTGTCGTTTGTGCATATATAATATCGTTGTTGGTGTATTCTCCTAAGAACAGCTGGTGGATATCAAATTTCAGGGATCTCTTGACAGCTCAAAAGCTGAAAGCATGGTGAAGAATCTGCAAATGAGCGGAAGGTATCTGCGGGATGTGTGGTGATTACTCCTCACCCATGTGATCTCCAGAGGCATATTGCGGAATATTTAATAAAAAGTAAATCTGGTTGAATGAATGAATGAATGAATTATTGAGTCCCTTTGTCAACCTCCCTCTAAGATGGGACACTCTTCTCAGCATGGCCAGAGGTTATGACGATATTCTCTCCTTTTCTGTCTCCCATTTGGATCTACAGCTAAATATGAAGTATTCTTTTGTTCGTATAATTTATAGAATACAGCAGATGTAGTCATTAGTTAGAGCTCTCGCTTCTGTTAGTGTTCTTGGACCGACCAACCAACCAACCAACCAACAAGATGGTTCAAGACTTCAAATTCATATATACTTTGCTGTAATATTAAACGGATGGATGAAATAATTGAGAATTTTTGTATTCATAATTGTTTCTGTTTCATCTCTTATGTATCAATCCCTAGTGCTCTGTCTCTGTCTCTCAAACTGGCAAATCTATCTACCAAATCGCTTGAATTGACTATTGAATTTCAGTTTATAGATCAAGTAAATGCAAGCGGTGATGTGGCGTGTTATTGGCCGTTGGTTTAGCAGTTGCGTTGGGTGGGTAGTTTCTTAATGGAATGGAGGTCGTTGGCTTTTGTAGATTCACTTGCAATATTTAAAAGCGACTCCTACCCACCACCATACCACCATACCCTTGCCCCCTCCTTCCCTTTTCAAAGATAAACTCTCAAGTTTGTGGCAGACAATCTATAAATAATTAGTTATAATTATTCAAAAATTATTTTTTGTGTACTAACCTAAAGTTAAATATATTTAAGAGTACTGTTTAATTAATTAATAAATTCAATTTTATTCGTTTAATAAACTTTTATTAGTAAAAATGAAATAATTAAATGTTTTAGCAAATTAATATCATTTAGTTAGTTAATTAATGACTATAATCATAACAAAATTATGTATAGAATTAAAACAAATGAAGAAAAATTATATATAGGCCCAAATTTTTTGTTGGTTTGGGCTGTCTTAGCTTAGGCCCAAATTACGGTATTAGGGCCCAAAAGTGTAGTTGGGCCAAGTAGACAGAATGGAAGTTGAGTGAAAGGGAATTGCGAGAATTTAAGATTAAATTGCAGTATATGATTAGCTTAATGTTTTTACAAAAAAAGAATAAATTGATAATTATAGAATAAAATATTTTAGGAATTAAATTATTTAAAAAAAAAAAAAAGGAAAAAAAAAGAAAGAGATTATTAGGTGAGAAATGTAAAGTAGAAGGAAAGGAAGGTTGATTAGAGTCTTTGATTTATTTAGTATCAGAAATATAATGTAATGTGATCTTATAATCAATGCTTTGACCAATCTCACCAGTCAACATCTTTTCGTTTGACCAATTTCTCTTATTTTCTGAGTTCTGACACTTTCACACATGTGGCCGAATATTACTGGTTACTATTCTGACAACAGTTTTTCTTTTTTTCTTTTTAAATTGCAATTAACAGTTTTATGATTATATTATTCTTATCATGTATTTATTGCAATCCTCAAAGTCTACATTTTCATTATAAACCCAACAAAATATTGAAAGAAATTTAAAATTTTGACTTCTATATATATTAACTCATCGCTAGAAATTTTTTTCCAAAACTTTATTCTCAATTGACTAAACTAGTCAAGCTTGAACAACTAAAATTATAAACGTGGGCCATGCCTAGGGACGATTGATTAAGAACCTCTCGGCTTATGTGCTAAATGGCCTCCCATTCTAACCTTCTCTGAACTTTTGATAGCAGACTCAAGAGAGCGATGGATTCTCTGTCCCGCAAAAATTTTGAGAATTCAGCAGAAAGTTACAGTGAGATGAGTCATTTACCATCATGATAGGTGTCAAGTGGAAATGAAGTGACGTATGCAGTTGAGGCATCCTAAAAGAGAAACCTTGTTCCAAGACCCAATCAATTCAATTAGGCACTCCCCATCTATTTTCTTTATTCAACTCAAGGTCCGTTTTATACCCATCACCAATATATAGAAGACAAATTAATCAAAAGGTTAACCAATCTAAGGTTTGGTCAAGAGCTTAAGCTCGCTTTCTTCCATGTCCCATCTGTGACTTTTTCTCCGCCATTTTATCTACTTCACTAAGTCTAATAATACATCATAAAATATTCTAAAACTACATTTATTATTTTCGATATTTAGTAAGATGCTAACGAGTTTAATTAAATGTTGGGAAAATGTGAAATGAATAAGATGCACTCAAAATTCTTCAAAATGTATTTATGAATAAACTTTTTATTTATTTTTATTTTAAAATTCTAGAAGGAAAGCCATGGATACCAAAGGCTTTACCTTTTATTGGCTCAAATGTGAAGTTTGGACAAAACTAAACTTCAAAATTCGGTAACCTCCAATTCTCTCTTTTCCCTTTTCCTTTTCCTTTTCCATTTTTTAAATGCTTTATTATTTTACAATCTCATTTATAAAAATGGATTTCTTTCTATTATTTATTAAAGTCATTTTCCTTCTTTAAAATATATATATATATATATATATATATTTGCCTTAAAAAGATTATAAATTTGAATTTTATTCCTTGAAAATAGTATTATTTTTTCTTTTAAGAAAAGGTTGATTTTGGAAGAAAAATCCAAATAATAAAGGCAGCATTGATATCATCTCTGTTTCACGGTTATGTGTGTGTGGCTATATATCATTTTCGTCGTCACCAAACTTGGCATAATTCCAAACACTGTCTTTTCCTTTTTATTTTTATCTTCCTTTCACACAATGTTCATGGACGACACCAGCGAATCCAAGCCCCTAACCTCACAGCACAGACAAGATCACCATCATGACGAAGACGGACACGAAAACGAAGCGGAGGAAGCTCTCTCCTTCTCCGATCTTCCGCTCGACAAACAGAAATCCGACGGCCACACTCCGGAGAGCTTCCGCAAGAATCCACGTAGGTCCTCTTCCGAGCCTCTCGATCTCTTTGAATTCTTCAGTGCTGGATTTATCACCTCTGAGATTTCGCCGGCCGAGGATTTGATCTTCTGCGGTAGATTGCTTCCTCTCAACGATCATTCTCAGCTTACTACTAGTACTACTAATCCTACGGCCGAGAAGAGTTTCTGGAAGGATGAGAGTCGAAAACAGAATGTCTTTCGAAAGCGCTCTGAGTCATTGTCTGGATTGCAGAGCTCTGTTTCTCGATCGAACACTGCGAAGATCAATCTCAAGCGGAATAGCCGATCGCTCGATTACCGCAAGCTCTATCGCCAAACGAATTCGATTTTCTCACCGACGGCTGAAATCGATCGTAATTGTTCGATCAAGGCCGGATTGAAGCCTGATCCACTGAACAAAAAGGCTTCGTCAAAGCCGCGATGGTACTTGCTAATGTTCGGAATGGTGAAGTTTCCAGCGGAGATGGACCTCAGCGACATTAAGAGCAGACAAGTCCGCCGAAGTTCGTCGGCACTCTTTCCGGCGAACGAGAGTAAAGGTAAATATCACTGCAATAATCGAAGCTCCGGCGAAGCGACTTGGAGGATCCTTAGGGCGCTTAGCTGCAAGAACTACGCTAGTGTAGATGTAACGGCGTCGTTAACTGCCTAAGGTACGTGTCACGTGGATAGCACGTGACTAGCGGTTACATTCCCGTTTCGTACTATATTGCCCCCCCATTGATGCTGTGACATTCCAGGACCACGAGAAGGTCAGTATGGGAAATTGAAATTAAAATGAAAAATATCATACGCTTCACGTCCAAGGGGAAGGATAGTGTACAGTGGCGGAGCGTGGGCGATGATGGTGCGTTCTCTTTACTATCTTTATTTTTATTTTATGTTTATTTTGAAAGAAAAAAAAAAAAAGGTTTGAGATGAATGAGATTCACGGGAATCATATTTATATTTATTAGAATTCTGTGAAATATTCTTTTAAAATCAATATTTTCCTCATAGAAGTTTGGGTTTTCTTAGTAAATGCACTTCACCTTTGAAAACGACCCACACACAATTTATGCCTTCTGCATTTATTACTCTTTTATTTGTCGTTCCATTTAGGTAATGTTCTTGATTTATGTAATGTATATATCATTTAAAAGAATCATTCTAAAAATGCTTTTGATCACTTTAGCTTTTTCTTTGCACTTCACAATTTAGCAGAGATAGTAAGGCTCCTCCAGCCCATTATAATAGTGTTCAAAGCTGTTCATATTTTAATTGAATGTCCAAAAAGTGGCCTCAGGAAACTTGTATGTTGGGGAAGATTCATGATTATATATGCCAACATATTTCATCCACGCCGATGTTGATGTCAACTAGACAACATGATAGGTCCCCTCCATCCAAGCCTCTTCTTGCGTCCAATAATTCCCTATATACATAATGTCAATTCTGACATTAAAATGTATTGTAGCGTAGAAAAGAATTTTAGGTCCTCACTCTTGAGCAAATCATTTCTTTCCTATTATGATGCCAATACAATTATGGTTTCAAGGAGAATCATTTCCAACATATAATTTCAAGTTTCTAGAAACATAAGTGAGACTTTTTTGGATTAGGAAATAACAATAATAAAAAGTTCACCTTACCCATCAAATCTAATCAACTCATGCCCATTAGTTCTCTAAGACCTTTAATCTTGTGTCTAATAGATCCAAATCGAAAGTCATATCTTGATGGCTATCTAAGCACATTAAACTAAATTCGTAAATCTCGAAAGCTCTTTTAATTTCGACCATACAAATTATACTGATAACTCAACTCAACTCAACTCAACCGGGGAAAGAATATAGAACTCCCACTTAACTACATTAAGCTTTGGCTACTGCCTTTTAAAAAAAAATGGCAAAACCATCTACCAGCCAATGCAATGAAGAAGTTTATAGACATGCAAAGTACAGACAGCAGCTTAACCTCGATAAATGGAGAGTTTAGACATTTTTTTCCTTCTTCCACTTGATCCACTTGATGCACTTGATTGTTATCTTTCCTTGGGTTCATATCATAATCATGAGACTAAATAGTTGGATGTCTAAGATGGGGCAAATCTAGGCAAGTACCGAGGCCAGGAACAAGATTTCTACGACATCCAATCTACCAAACAAATCTAAAAGAAATGCATACCTCACTTAGAAAACGAGGAAAGAAAAGCATACCTTCAAGGCTTCATCAGTTGCATGTATAGACACCAGACTCAAACTTGTGATCTGTCTCGTAGAAATCCGTCTTACCCTCTGTAGCCGGCCGTAAGGAAATCCCAGAAAGTGTTCTATAACTCTGAACCGAAAATTTCACATAACCAACCACTTCAAGTTCTTCTCCATCATCTTCCTCGTTCCTATCCACAGGCATCCTTGCTCTCAACTTTCCAGGAGCACCTTTCAAAGGAATCTCCGTGACATGCCATTTCAATTCCTTTTCGGACCTATTCAATACAGCTTTTGGAGACACCTTTAACAATGAAGGATCAACCGGTAGTTTTAGAGTAAAAGTCACATCTTTCAAAGGTAGTGGCAAGTCAGGGTCCACAACGTATTGAACCATCACGGAAAGTAGAGTCCCGCTATGACGTTGTATGAGACGAACTCTCAAAGGCAATGGGGTTAATCTAGGTAGTAGACTGTACTTGATAATTGGTATGGGTTCATTTGAAGGCGCTGTTCTCAAGTGAAACATTCCATTTCCAAGGCTGCTAACACGAGAACTCTGCACCACAAATCTCTTAACTGGAGCTGTGTCCTCCACACGAAATGAAAACTCTGTCTCTTTGTCATCCGATGTTTTGGGTGGCAAAGTTTTCAAATATACAACTCCCATCATTCCTACTCTTGCCAGCAGCGATTCTCTGAACTCTGCACTAATCTGTTCTATGATATACATTTCGGGACCCTTCCTTTCAGTCTTGGTAACCAAGCTATCAAGTGGAGTTCCTGCACCACTAGCATCCCCAACAGCCGCTTTGGTTCCATCACTTTGTCCGGTCTGCAAGAGTTCCAATCCACCGAGGCCTTCTGATTTTTTAACCTTTTCGGGACCCACGAACTCAGATGGATCCAATCCTCCACCCCAAGCATCGCTGAAGCCCTCAAAAGTTTCTTCCATTGTAGCTTGATCAGTACTGAATTCTATACCACCATAGTTTCCTTCGAATCCCTCCACACCAATACGTGTTGAATGGGTAGCTTCTGCAGGTGGCAATGTTGGCACCTCAAGACCCGCCAATACCATAGTCAAATCCGTGGCAGAAGGGTCCTTGTTTCTCTTGAACCCACTTATGAGCTCTTCAGGCTTGTTAATCATGTCACTTGCTGCAAATGGATCCTGCTCAATGGCGGGTTCCTCAGTCTTCTGTTGCAGCTGATCCTGTTGCTCATTCACAGTTTGAGTGGCAGGAGCAAGGGATGAAGCTATTTCATCCCCAGCTTCGAGAGTCTCCGTGGGTAACTCAAATCGCGCATTTGAAAAGGCCTGCACATTGGCTTCATGTTCAATTGAGTGAATCTCCATGGTATTCCAACGATCAGCCCCGCGAATCTTACTCTCTGTATCCAGAGCCGAATGAACCATTTTCGCAATACCATCGCCGTGCATCGAAGCGAGCATTGCCGCAAGCCGAATATTGCTGACACCTCTTAGAACAATATCCAACGCCATGTAAATCTCGGCGTATTTCCGGCTAAGCTTCTCTGGCGTGACATCAACACCACGACAGGCCGTAACAGTGACGTTAACGGCTTGGTTTACAATATGGATACACTCAAATACATTAACAGAATTATCTTGATCAGCAGTGGTAATCCCAAGGACATAGATGCCATTGACAAGGCGATAGACAACTCGGTAACGGCTCTCCACACCAACAATAACCTGACCATTAGAGGCGGCNGTAATGTTCTTGATTTATGTAATGTATATATCATTTAAAAGAATCATTCTAAAAATGCTTTTGATCACTTTAGCTTTTTCTTTGCACTTCACAATTTAGCAGAGATAGTAAGGCTCCTCCAGCCCATTATAATAGTGTTCAAAGCTGTTCATATTTTAATTGAATGTCCAAAAAGTGGCCTCAGGAAACTTGTATGTTGGGGAAGATTCATGATTATATATGCCAACATATTTCATCCACGCCGATGTTGATGTCAACTAGACAACATGATAGGTCCCCTCCATCCAAGCCTCTTCTTGCGTCCAATAATTCCCTATATACATAATGTCAATTCTGACATTAAAATGTATTGTAGCGTAGAAAAGAATTTTAGGTCCTCACTCTTGAGCAAATCATTTCTTTCCTATTATGATGCCAATACAATTATGGTTTCAAGGAGAATCATTTCCAACATATAATTTCAAGTTTCTAGAAACATAAGTGAGACTTTTTTGGATTAGGAAATAACAATAATAAAAAGTTCACCTTACCCATCAAATCTAATCAACTCATGCCCATTAGTTCTCTAAGACCTTTAATCTTGTGTCTAATAGATCCAAATCGAAAGTCATATCTTGATGGCTATCTAAGCACATTAAACTAAATTCGTAAATCTCGAAAGCTCTTTTAATTTCGACCATACAAATTATACTGATAACTCAACTCAACTCAACTCAACCGGGGAAAGAATATAGAACTCCCACTTAACTACATTAAGCTTTGGCTACTGCCTTTTAAAAAAAAATGGCAAAACCATCTACCAGCCAATGCAATGAAGAAGTTTATAGACATGCAAAGTACAGACAGCAGCTTAACCTCGATAAATGGAGAGTTTAGACATTTTTTTCCTTCTTCCACTTGATCCACTTGATGCACTTGATTGTTATCTTTCCTTGGGTTCATATCATAATCATGAGACTAAATAGTTGGATGTCTAAGATGGGGCAAATCTAGGCAAGTACCGAGGCCAGGAACAAGATTTCTACGACATCCAATCTACCAAACAAATCTAAAAGAAACGCATACCTCACTTAGAAAACGAGGAAAGAAAAGCATACCTTCAAGGCTTCATCAGTTGCATGTATAGACACCAGACTCAAACTTGTGATCTGTCTCGTAGAAATCCGTCTTACCCTCTGTAGCCGGCCGTAAGGAAATCCCAGAAAGTGTTCTATAACTCTGAACCGAAAATTTCACATAACCAACCACTTCAAGTTCTTCTCCATCATCTTCCTCGTTCCTATCCACAGGCATCCTTGCTCTCAACTTTCCAGGAGCACCTTTCAAAGGAATCTCCGTGACATGCCATTTCAATTCCTTTTCGGACCTATTCAATACAGCTTTTGGAGACACCTTTAACAATGAAGGATCAACCGGTAGTTTTAGAGTAAAAGTCACATCTTTCAAAGGTAGTGGCAAGTCAGGGTCCACAACGTATTGAACCATCACGGAAAGTAGAGTCCCGCTATGACGTTGTATGAGACGAACTCTCAAAGGCAATGGGGTTAATCTAGGTAGTAGACTGTACTTGATAATTGGTATGGGTTCATTTGAAGGCGCTGTTCTCAAGTGAAACATTCCATTTCCAAGGCTGCTAACACGAGAACTCTGCACCACAAATCTCTTAACTGGAGCTGTGTCCTCCACACGAAATGAAAACTCTGTCTCTTTGTCATCCGATGTTTTGGGTGGCAAAGTTTTCAAATATACAACTCCCATCATTCCTACTCTTGCCAGCAGCGATTCTCTGAACTCTGCACTAATCTGTTCTATGATATACATTTCGGGACCCTTCCTTTCAGTCTTGGTAACCAAGCTATCAAGTGGAGTTCCTGCACCACTAGCATCCCCAACAGCCGCTTTGGTTCCATCACTTTGTCCGGTCTGCAAGAGTTCCAATCCACCGAGGCCTTCTGATTTTTTAACCTTTTCGGGACCCACGAACTCAGATGGATCCAATCCTCCACCCCAAGCATCGCTGAAGCCCTCAAAAGTTTCTTCCATTGTAGCTTGATCAGTACTGAATTCTATACCACCATAGTTTCCTTCGAATCCCTCCACACCAATACGTGTTGAATGGGTAGCTTCTGCAGGTGGCAATGTTGGCACCTCAAGACCCGCCAATACCATAGTCAAATCCGTGGCAGAAGGGTCCTTGTTTCTCTTGAACCCACTTATGAGCTCTTCAGGCTTGTTAATCATGTCACTTGCTGCAAATGGATCCTGCTCAATGGCGGGTTCCTCAGTCTTCTGTTGCAGCTGATCCTGTTGCTCATTCACAGTTTGAGTGGCAGGAGCAAGGGATGAAGCTATTTCATCCCCAGCTTCGAGAGTCTCCGTGGGTAACTCAAATCGCGCATTTGAAAAGGCCTGCACATTGGCTTCATGTTCAATTGAGTGAATCTCCATGGTATTCCAACGATCAGCCCCGCGAATCTTACTCTCTGTATCCAGAGCCGAATGAACCATTTTCGCAATACCATCGCCGTGCATCGAAGCGAGCATTGCCGCAAGCCGAATATTGCTGACACCTCTTAGAACAATATCCAACGCCATGTAAATCTCGGCGTATTTCCGGCTAAGCTTCTCTGGCGTGACATCAACACCACGACAGGCCGTAACAGTGACGTTAACGGCTTGGTTTACAATATGGATACACTCAAATACATTAACAGAATTATCTTGATCAGCAGTGGTAATCCCAAGGACATAGATGCCATTGACAAGGCGATAGACAACTCGGTAACGGCTCTCCACACCAACAATAACCTGACCATTAGAGGCGGCCAAAGGATGATCACCAAGGGAGGCAATAGAATCGGCGAGCGAGGAATCATCACCAAGGACGGTCGATGCGTTGTGGCTGTGGTGCTTGGTGGCAGCGAAGGCCAAACGTGTCTGGCGAAAGGCGGATAGGGCAACTAGCGCTCGCGGGGGAGGGAACCACTCGCGAGTTTGGAGGAGGATATCAGGTCCATTAGCAGGTTGCAGAGCAAGGGCTAAACAGGACATGGCGGTATAATGGAGCCAGATCTGACTGCAATGAAGGGAATCGAAATTCTCTGGTCCTACGGCATTGGGATCGAATTTGGAAACAGAAATGGAATTGAGGACATACTTGGATAGAGATGATCTTCAATTCCGGCTTCTTCAAGGTTCTGGAATCTTGTCCCGACGGAGGGATGGAGGATGAAAGATCGCAGTTGGCGCCGAGTCGACGAGTGGAAATGGTTTTAATTTGATAAAATTTAATAAATAGACAATTATTTAATACAAATCGAAACTACAGCCCAAGCCCAAGCCCAATCCAAAGTTCCCTAAATTGAGAGATGGGCCTGATTGGGCCTACCCGTATTTGCCAGAAACAAAACAAAACACAATTCAATTTATTTTTTTCTTTTATTAAAAAATAAGAAACAAAGCATGTGAATGTTATAACGCGGGCCTTAACAAAAGGGAGAGTTTTGATGGTGATTTTAGGGGGTGGGTTTGTGTCAACCGCAGGTGGGGTTAGCGAGAGAATGGGTTGACATAATAATAGGGCATAAATTCAACTAAGGATGGCTGGCTTTGGATGTTGGGGAAAAAAAGGAAATGGGTCTCTTAATGGTGGGTCTCTCATACACTTCATTGGCTGCCCAGAAAGTGTTTGATTTAATGTCCGAACGAAAAAGAAGGCAATGCGTTGTGCGGCGTTGACGCATTTGAAGTAGGCGTTGTTACCAGCAAACGTGGCTTCCGCTATGTGGCATTCATTTGTATGAACGATCGTCGTTTGCCACACAATGTGTAAGTGTAAACTTGCAACACTGTTCGAACTATCTTCTTGAAAAGATCGTTGATTCTCGTACAGTTCAGTTCTTGTAAACTATAATTTAGTACTAAATATCCTTAACATTTAAACTCTTACCATATATCTCAAATACATCTCTAATTTAATATAGAAAATTAAAAATTCAACGGAAAATAAAATAAAATTTTATAAAGTTCCAATAAAGTCTAACCCTATTCTTTAAACCCTAAACCTAAACCCTAAGCTTGTAACAGGATTATACTATAAATTCACATGCATTTAGAGAAATAAATTAATTAATTAAAAAAAAAAAAGGTGGAAAAGACAGAAAAGGGCAGAGATGAGTCAGGTGTCAGTTACCACCACGTAGACCAAAGATCTACTCAACTCCACCAATCAAATCTTTCCCTTTCCCATAACTCAAACGTCAAAATCAACACCTAAGAATTTCTTACAATAATAATAAATAATTATCTGACTTTCTTCTTTTCAACCCAAAATCGAAAAAGACAAAATTACCCCTCCCTCTTCCATCTTATCCATTCACCATCTTTACATCACTCCTCCTTTCCACTCCCTTTTAATTAAACCATTCCTTATTATAATTTAGATTAATTTTGCAACAAGTTTAATTTATTTCATGAATCTAAAATAATAAAAAAAAAAAATTAATTTTAATAGAAACCAATTATTTCAGAATAATATGAGCAAAAAATTATAAAAGAGTATCAAATTATAGGGACCCCCCCACTTCTCACACCTTTGCATTGGGATCCATGTGTTAAAATCACAAACTTCCATTAAATTAGTCAAAATTGCATTATTCTCATACCAAAATGATGACGTAATATAGATTTCATTATTTTAACAATAATGAGGATAAATAATGTTAAAAAGACTGAATTTTTACCATTTTCATTACTCCCTAGTTGTATTGTCGTCGTCTTTTTCATCACCTTCCTCTGTTTCTTTGCTGCGATCCTCCTCAAATTCAGACGCTTCTTTTGGACTATCCAAAGTTCTCTTCTCCTGTTCTTCTTCTTCTTCTTCCTCTAAACCCATCTCCTTTTTGCTCAATTCTCTGCCATTTTTCTCTGCCCTTGATTTCAATGTCTCTAAAAGCTCTGTTAATGCTCTGTTTTTACAGCGGCGGTTCTTTATCAGAAGCTCACTCACATCCGCCGGCGTCGTCTTTGCCTTATCGATTACCTCTTTGATTTCATCCAACACGGGGAAATCGGATTCATCTTCGCTGTAGTTTAAGTAATTCTTCAGGAGTATCTTCAATGCTGAGAAAGAACAGTAACTCATGAAAATGTGCATATCCATTCTCCCACTTCGAAGCAATGCAGGGTCAAGCTTCTCAATGTGGTTCGTTGTGAACACGAAAATCCGCTCACTGCCACAGCAAGACCACAACCCATCCGTGAAATTCAGCAACCCAGAAAGAGTAATCGAACCAGCACCGTTTTTTTCGCCGGAAATTGAACTGTAACCACCGCCGCCGGATCGGATATCCGGCAAATCGAAGTAGGTTCTCGACCCAGAACTCGGATTTTTCTTTTTCCGATCGGTGAGGTTTATGGAGCAATCGATGTCCTCGATGACGATAATGGACTTAGAAGTGGTTTTCATTAGGAGTTTACGGAGTTCAGAATTGTTGTGTACCTCAGTGAGTTCGAGATCGTAAATGTCGTAGCCGAGAAAATTGGCCATTGCAGCGATCATACTGGATTTGCCAGTGCCAGGAGGGCCGTATAAGAGATAACCCCTTTTCCAGGCCCGGCCTGTCTGTTGGTAAAAGCTTTGACCTTTAGCGAAATCTTGAAGATCTTCCATAATTTGTTGCTTCCTAAGTGGGTCCATGGCCAATGTGTCAAATGTGCTAGGGTGTTTAAATGGCACCGATTCCCATGGATTGCCTCTCGAATCCAACGACCCGCCGCGTGAATTCGTGAACAGACGCCGTTCTTGATTTTTCCGGCGGATTTCATCGGCTCTGTCCATGACAAAATCGAGATACGAATCTAAAATGAGGGGTTTATCTTGTTTTCTGATCCGGAGAGTGAATCCCCTTTTCTCCTCTGGCAGGGGACGCCATAAGTAGCCCTGCGCTTGCCTCTGGGATACGATGTGCTCCCATTGGACAGTGACGCCGTTGAAGGAGTCACGGATGCAGTCATTGTTGGCGAGGCCGAAGGTGATGGCGCTGGAATTGACGGCGCGCGTGAGGCTCAATCGATTGCCAGAGATGGAGACGGATGAGCTCAAGTAGAGTTGGACGGCGTTGTAGAGCTCGTTGGTGTTGACGCCGTCGATTTCGGTGATGTCGAGGTAAACGTAGGAGGAGAAGCATCGGAAGATTTGGGTGAAGAGTTTGAGGGCGGCGAAACGGAGCTCCGGCGGGAAGATTGCTTGGAAGATAGATTGAGAGAAGGCGAGAAGGCCGAGAAGTGAGGCCATAGTGGACCAATACTCCTTCATCCTTGACAACGCCGGAAAGGGGTTATCGGAGATGAGAAGAAGGCGTTGGTGGAAGAAAATAAATGGGGGAAAAGGGGCTTGGTGGAAGGTTTTATAGAGGAGAGAGAAAGGGGGGGTTTAGAGAGAGAGTGGGTGGAGGATGTGGGGAATTGGCTGGCTGGGACAAAAGGACAATGGGATAAACAAAATGGGTTTTTGGAGTTTATTTCATGGGTAGAGATCAAAGATGGCCCATTCAAAATTCGGATTTCATAATTGATAGTTCGGTTTTTGATAAGATAGGGACTCATTATGGATTTATAAGCGAGGAATACTATCCCTACGAGGTGAGGCTTCCCTCTGTTGGGTGAGGCCTTTTGGGAAGCCTAAAGTAAAGTCACGAAAGCTTACACTGAAAGTGGACAATAAAACAAAGTCACGAGAGCTTACACTGAAAGTGGACAACAAAGCAAAGTCACGAGTTTCAGTGGACAATAAAGCAAAGCAATGATAGGTCATTCTCAAAGTGGACAATATCATAAATACATGCCTCTTAGAAAAATTAATAGTTCACTCAATATAGAATTTGTTCCATCAAAATACAATTAACTATGAAATTACTATAATTGAGTTAGGATGGTGCATCTTATTGATCTTCGTATAAATTTTCAACTCTTTAAGTATTTATTATATTCTTATGATCGTTCTTATTCGGATATAATTTCAGTTCATTAATGTATTTATTATTTACTCGAGTGAGTGTTACAATATATTTGGTTATTTAAATCTATAAATTATATATATATAAATTTGAAAGAAAAAAAAAAACATAGAATGGAAGAATGTTTCAAATTTTGTTTTAAAGAGAGGAAAGCATTAATTTTTTTTAGAAACGAGATAATATAAGAAAATTGAAATATTAGTTAAAATTATATTTTTAATAAATAGAAGGTAAAAAAGGGAGAATTTTTTAAAAATGAGAACCTTCTACAGAAGAGGCTATGTTTATAACCCCGTGTATGTGCTGACCTGGACGGCCACGTGTAATACCCTAATCTGATTGTCTGTTGAAAGCTTAATTAATTAATTAGTGATATTATTATAAAATTTGAGGGGGTAATTAAAATAGTTAGGTAGTATGGATTAAGATGAAGATTGATTAGTGGAAAGGTCCAACCACTTCAGTGACCCAATTCTCGTTTTAATTTAACCTAAGATCCATTAACGAATAATATAATGATTTTTTAATAATGACCTATGCGGTTATCTCGAATTAATAATAATAATAACCACCAATTTATTTTATTTAAATAGGATGGAAAAAGTATAAATAAAGAAAGAAGAAGAAAATAAGAAGAAGGAAGGTGAGGGTGACACACAACACAACATAACTGATAGGAATGGATATGGGTTCATGCGATGTCGTCACTTTTGTTTTCTTGTGTTGCTTAAAATAATATTAATTCCATGGTTAAATGGTGGCCTCTTCGTCTTCTTCCTCTGCCTCTGGGGAGTGGCTCTCTGTCCAAAGCAAAGATCCGAATCGTTCGTTCATTTGGGTTCGGACCCAAAATCCACTCTGTTTTGTGCTGATAAAATGGGTCAGACGCAGAGGGTACCCTTTTTGGGGTTTGAGTTAAAAACAGGACTTACCTTACCTTGCCTTACCCACCACGTCAAACGCACAGTACACGTAAACCCATCAGAAACAAACAAATTATACGACGACGCCTTAAATGTGTTGTTGGAAACAACAACAACAACAGAGAATCTTTCTCTCTATTGATGTTATTAGGAAGCCGAAGCAGAAACAGAGAAACAGAGAAGCAGAGAAAGCAGAGAAGCAGAACAGTTGTGAATGGTCCTTCTTCCCTAATCTCTACCTCTTCTGTCAATTAAATTCGAAAAAAAAGCTGGTTTTATTTAATGTGGAAAGACATCTATGTCCCTCTCTCCACAAATTAAGAGCATCTTAAAATTCAAACTATACACTTTGCCCTTCCCCCTATTGCAACTAATCCTCAATGTTTGTTGATCTCCTTGAATTTGGCTATGCTTCGTTCACTTACAGTCACAATTCGGGTCAAAGTCGATTGGTTTGCTCGCACCTGTCATTTTGTAGTTTAACGATATATAATTTCCCCCACCATAATATAAAGTCGGGGATGTTCATGAATGAAGCTGGAGACCAAGAAAAACATTCATAGTGATGTGTCGAGGAGTGTACAATTATACAGAGGAAGAAGCAGATGAACACATTCAATGTTCACATTATTCCCGACACTAGAAAATGAAATTTGAACAATACAAGAATAATACAGAATTTAATGAAATTTAGAGATTCTGAAGCAACCTCAAGGTGGAGAGGACTGTCGGTCTCTTTAGCACTTATGCAATATCAAAGTGAATGGCAAGATGGGACTTGCAAGCAAAATGTGGATCCCTCAATATCCTTTTTTTTCTTTTTTTCTTTTTTTTTTTGTTGCCAAAATTGGTTCCTCTAATCCTAGTTATGTCTCGAAATAATATCTCATGAATACACGGAAGAAAACCTCCTCTTCCAAACACAAATTGTGAAATTCCATAATGAATACTTATGGAAAATCATAATGAGACCAAAGTTATGGATGTTCAATTCATTGAAATGACCTTGCTGGTTCCTCAGATCAAGGCTTCAGAGCAATAGCCAGGCCTAGCTTGGGAGATGAATCGATAGCTTTCGGGTCGTACTCAGCTGACAGGGTTACCAGAGATTTAGGCCTCCATTCTCGCTGGTAAAGCATAGCAGCTTTTCCTTTGTCGGAGAAACGTGTTTTTATAAGCGTAACTGGATCCAGGACATGAGAACTTCCGATGGTAAAGGAGTTTTCTAAGGTGGAGAACCTGTGGGTCATTTCGGCAGCTACCATAGTCTCATTAAGGGGATCCAATGAATGAATATAAGATGCCTTCAGAGCCCGTCCTCTGTCGGTTCTGCATCAACATCGATAAAATTTTAGTTCAACACTAAAAAACAAGATAGAAATAGGGAAATGAAATCAAATTCATATCGACTTCATTTGGAGTAAGAACACCCATAATGAGCTGCAAGGATTGACTAGTTTGTTCACGTGCTAGGAGCCACAATTAGTGATTAAGTAGAACTTACAGTATAAGAGCCGCAGAAAAGTCTGGCTTATTCAAGCTGATTCCAGCATTGTACTTTGTGAATGAAGCAGAAGTAGTATCAAATCCCACATCACCACCTAAACTAAAATTCTTACTACCTATTGCAGCTGAAAATTCCAAAAGTGGACTGGGGTGGAGACCAATACTGGAATCAATGGCTGCATGAGGATGGAAGTACTGAAGATCCAACTGCAATATGCAGTACATACATAAAGTCATTAGCATGAAATTCCTGTTAGTATTCCGTTTACAGTTAATAAATCAGATAACTCCAAGTACAGAGATCAAATGCAGGATTCCCACAATTCCAAGGTCTAACATTAAAAAAAGCTGCAAACATTTTGACAGAGCAGCTATACCCCAGGTAATGTAGGATATGATACTCTGAATCAAGCTTTTCTAACATGTCCAATGATGTTTGAAAGTGAAAAAAAAAATAACAGCGTATCACACTAAATGGATTTTTGCTAGACTGGTGTGTAAATGGAGCATGTCAATGATCAGCGAGTACCAGGGACTCAAGACACCAATACTGGACTTCATTACACCAGGAATACATTGAATGAAGGGCATTTTCTTCATCTACATACGTTACTGGAGATTGTCCGACTGATTTTCAATTATCTCAAATTCGAACATCAACAGTCATGATTTTTTTCTTCTGATGAAAAAAAAGTATCCATACAATTCACGAACCTTGCCAGACTTATGGTCAGGTATTCTGAAGCTAAACGTGGCCTTGGTAGTTGGTAAGATATCAGTCACGGTCACTTTTGTAGAAACCTGAAAAATGTTAAGTTCAGTAAAATCTTGTTGCCTTTGGCTTTGGACATAACGACTATTTTTCTTGAACAGTATATATAGAAAATTTAGCAACTTGAAAAGGCCGCCTAAAAACCGTAGCATAAGCGTATATCTAGAGCTCATAAAAAGTTAGAAAGTATTCAGAAGGCAAGTTGTTCGTCATTACATTTGAATAAGTATCAATTTTCACATCCACGGTTGTCTTTCCACTCTTGTACAGAGAACTGATATCACCAATAAAAATTTGATCCCGCTTCAATCCTGTAGCAGTTAGTCCCTGCATTATGTAATTCAGTTTGGGAAGATTAGATCAAATAGCCTTGTAGAGTTTGTCAAAGAAAAGTTAAAATTGCATTTAGATAGAAAACCAAATCTTGTCGTCATGCAAAGATATTATATTCCTTGGCATTTTTGGATGAATACTAAAGAAAAGAAAACAGCAAATATTACATTGTGATCCCCTTGGCTAGTGTAAAGGTTCTAAAAGGTTAAATTGAAACAAAGGAAAACAAAATAAATATGAAAGAACGAGAACAGATAGGCTAGTGACCTACTTAGGAACGAAGTTCTGTCTAAATATTCAATAGCTATGTTATTTGCTGCATTTAGTTCTAAACAAAGAAAAACGGGAAAAACATAGTCTGAGGTGCGCAAAGGGCTAGAGCAATTTTGTGAGAAAAAAATTATCAGTCAAACGGCTCATGCCACAATCAACTAATATTTCTTACATAAGTTGCCAGAAGACAACAGGAAAAGGATGACTTGAAGGCTTATACAGAACACCAGAACAGTGGTGGTGCATGGATATAGATATATAATGAAACCACTGATCATGAAACAAATATACGGTGTTTTCCATGCCTGATTTATGGAGATAAAACTCTGATAAGAAATTTATAGAATTGGAGTTAATGCCTAGGAAACATAGGTACACATGGAACAAAAAAATAAGTTTTCCTAAATTTTACTAGTTTGCTAAGTTAACTTGATTTCTATACATTTCAGATACATCGATGAAATCAGGAAACTGCTATCAGTTGCAAATTCACAAAAAAAAGAGACACAGTCAATCAAAATAAAGATATTTCAGTATGAAAGTTTTGAAGTTATGAAACATATCAATAGAATTGAAAGAGTTAAACTGCTGGATACCACATTTAAAGAATGGGAATATATGGGTAAAAATAGGGAAGACCATTAATTACGAGAAAAAGAAATAAAGTTGAACCAATAATACCATTCCATTGGAGTTCGGTAGTGATAGGGTAAACTTGTGATCGAAGTTGTAATCTTTAGTCAAGAGGTCTGCAAGGTCACCATCATAGTGAAAGTAAGATTTGGAATTTACAACTATGAGTTAGACCATCACACAAGGATCCATGTGTCACATCAAATAGAATTACAGCATATATTTAAGACACTTTTTAAAACATTATTAAGAACAATTTTCATAGAGAAAAACGAAAGAATATTTGGGTACAAATGGGGAAGATCATTTATTGGTGTCATGACTCATGCGAGATATTACGAACCACCAAAACATCTTCATTGTGAATAGTATGAAAGGATATTAAATGTCATTGAAACAAACCCTTTATAAAAAATAAAAAATAAAATAGGAAAGAAACAAGACACTTCTTTAGAAAAAAATTAATTAGTAGAAATAGAAACTGGTTAACATAAGCCTCTCAGATGTACAAGGAAAAATATCTAAGGTATGTACCTCTGGCCTTTTTGCCGATATCTGAAAATGGTGCTGGAGGACTGCCCATGATTCCACGGAATGGTCAAAGTCTATAAGTTCCTGGATAGAAAGGAAACAATTAAAGGTGTAGTTTTATACCATAGTTAGGCCAAGCATAGATATCAAGGAAGNAGATATTACGAACCACCAAAACATCTTCATTGTGAATAGTATGAAAGGATATTAAATGTCATTGAAACAAACCCTTTATAAAAAATAAAAAATAAAATAGGAAAGAAACAAGACACTTCTTTAGAAAAAAATTAATTAGTAGAAATAGAAACTGGTTAACATAAGCCTCTCAGATGTACAAGGAAAAATATCTAAGGTATGTACCTCTGGCCTTTTTGCCGATATCTGAAAATGGTGCTGGAGGACTGCCCATGATTCCACGGAATGGTCAAAGTCTATAAGTTCCTGGATAGAAAGGAAACAATTAAAGGTGTAGTTTTATACCATAGTTAGGCCAAGCATAGATATCAAGGAAGAAAAACGGACAAATACTGTGTTAGTCAATATTGATATAGCAGAATAAATATTCAAAGAAAGAAAAAAGGAAATCGACGGAATCAGGTTCAAATTTCCATCTATGTCCGACCTCCTTAAGAAAATCAAAGAAATCACATTGAAGTGAAAAGATGAGAATGAGATACTGGTAGATATAAATGAGTATCAGGTTTATTATAAACTTATAACAATTACAAATGTTACACTTCCATTTTATAATTTCCTTTCCAAGTTGTCTTCTTAGAGTAAAACAAAAAGGCTAAATTCCTGTAAGCTCGTGCACAAAGCATTAACCTTCTATACTAGCAACGTAAGGAAGCAACAAGCTGAGGAATAAAAGAAAGACCCAAGGTCTCACATTGTTTTCACCATCCATCAATGAATAACTTTGAATACAGGACACGAGAGAAGCTCTCCGGGCCTATTCCGTGTCAGAACATTTTTGTGGAAGCATCCCTAACAAACCCAACAGAACGCAAATTCAAGCAATGGGCATCAGAAAGTGACCTTTGGCCCTTGGGTGATCAGCATGTTTCTTATATGGCTTTTCTTACTTTCATTCAAATGTCCCATGAAGTGGCATTTTACAAAGTAACAACGAAATTCCCCAGCATGTTTTCTCCGGTAAATTAAGATATTTGAAGTGATGTAATTATTCTTCTCGGAATGAAATATGACTATAGCATCTTTCAACTTCTACGAGAAGGAAAATCTAAGAATCGAGGTACAATCAATAGTCTAAACTCTGTATTTCAAAGCATTCAATAGATAAAATGTCGTCTGAAACCTTCGAATCCTTATCATCTCACATAGGCCACTTCGATTTCCAGGACATTGTTGACAAACTAAGGTCCCCCTACCATGCAGAAAGGGAAATGAAATCTCCATTTCGATGTAACGAATCAGCGGTTCTATGCTAAACGACGTTTATCGCTAAACTGAGATCAAATGGTTTGTCAGGATCATAAAAACAAAATAAACGAAAAGGCAGGCTGAAGATCAAACAAAGCGAGGATTACCTTTAACTAAGAAGAAAGAAATGAGGCAATACGCAAGCTAAACGTCATGCTTAAGAAAAAGATTAACAATTAGGTCGCTAAAGGGCCATTGATTTCCCAGTATAATCATGTAAACTCGAATCAGCTAAGCCGGTAGAGGATTTGAACACCAATATATCGGAAAACAGTAAAGAAAATGACATACCCGCTGCGAATTAATCCAAAAGGTTTCGAAGCAGGAATCGCCGACAAGCCCCGAGTCCTGAAAGCCCTAGAGAATGATGATATCACCACACTGTATCGAGCGATGGGCAACGAGGAGGATGCCAGGTTGGCGCGCGTCCAGGTGAATGCTGCGTCAATTTGAGTACTGATTGCATCGCCACTATAATGCCACGTTGCACCCATTTACGTCATGATTGGTTGATGTGCAACGCAAGTGCTGAATTGGCATTTTTTAATTTGTCTGTGTTGTAATATGCGTCACCGACCGGTTACGTTACCTGTTATGAAACTTACGATACTGGCTAAGCGGCTCGGCTATTAGCCAAGTTAAGTTTCTTCTTTCTTAAACCACACGAGGGAGTAGTGATTTACATAACCTCTTCACAAAGGTTGAACGCAAATATTTAGGTTTCAATTTTATAAAATATAGAATGAGTATTTTTAAAAAAAAAAAAAAAAAAATGAAGGTATTTTTAAAATATTATATATAATATAAATATTGATACAGCTCTATGTCAAGTCAAATCTACGAGCATGTTGAAATATGGATATTGGATAGAATATATACATGTTTGTTGAGGTTTATAGCTGTGATGTCACACATTGGTTGGGAGGAGAACAAACCACCATTTAAAAGGGTGTGGAAATCTTCCCTCAGACGCGTTTTAAAGCTTCGAGGGGAAGTCTAAAGAACCACCATTTATAAGGGTGTGGAAACCTTCCCCTAGCAAACGCGTTTTAAAGCCTCGAGGGGAATACCGAAAAGGAAAGCCCAAAGAACCACCATTTACAAGGGTATAGAAACTTTCTCCTAGCAGACGCACGCATTTTAAAGCTTTGAGGGGAAACCCGAAAGGGAAAGCCCAAAGAGAACAATATCGGCTAGCGGTAGATCTGTGTTGTTACACTAGCAGTTTTAAATTAGCTACAATTTATAAATAAATAACCCTCTTTCTATACAAACTAATATTTTTTCAATTAAAACCACAAATTTTATATATATTAAAAATCACTAACAATATGAATTAGACGCACATAAGCATCCAAAAATAGTAGTTAACTTCCTCCTATAACAAACTAATTTTGCTAATTTATTTATTTAGCGATACATCAAAGGATCCAAATAGATCAGCCAATATATACTTTTCTGAAATAAAAATAATAAATACAATAGAAATAATAAACTAATAATTGCATTCTTTCATTATTCATGGACATTATTCACCAATAAATAAAAACATTATTGAAAATTAAAAAATCAAATTCCTTATATCCCCACCATTGCCTTCAAATTCTCATCCAACAAATCAAATGGGTCTTCTTCTTCTTCCTCAGACCCAAACTATTGGATTGAATTGAATCGAATCAAATCGAATCACATCACCAATCGAAGGACAGTCGATAATGAATCCCAAATCGGAGATCCTTTTGAAAAACAAAAAAAAAATATCAAAGAGACTCCATTAGTTGAAAAGCTTACTTGATATTCACGACGAAATCAAGGAGAAACTATAAGCTGTTTAAAGCTATTCCCACGGCAGTATCGAAGCTCAAGCGAAACTTGGCGCTCGATCCTAAGCTGGCGATAGAAATTGGCTATAAAAGCCTCCGCTCGCTTGTCCACATCATCTTCAGAAGCGTAGCTTGGTGTCCTTTGTAATCCTCGAGATGAAGAATTTGAGTGTTCAGACGACTCTATAATATCCTCTTTACAGACCTTCAAACCCGGGCTTTCGTTGAAGCTAAGCCGGAGATTTCTCGACGAAGTCCGCCCCAACATGGCCGCCAAACGCCAGCTTTGGATGTTGAACTTCATCATAAATTTCAGCTTCTCCACCGCCTTCCTCAGCCGACCCAGCAAGCTAGTCGCCGCCATTTCCGATTCTCTCTCTTGTGTTCTCCGATCTATTTGACTTTTTGTGTTCCTTCCTTAGCTGTTGTTGTTGCTGTAACTGACCGTTAAAATGATGGATAGGTTGGAGGTATTTATAACGGTATTAGCCGGCAAGAACGTTGTGGATATTGGTGAGAAGTTTCGGTATCGACTTGAGAAACAAGAGAAAGTAATGCGTGTGGGATTCGTAGACCGTGGAAAGTCTGAAGTTTGACCCAGTCTTAATTTAATTTGATTTGTTTAATTAGCTTTTTGGCTTCCATGATTATGTGAGGTAATTACGTAAAAAAGATTCCTTTTCTGATTGTTTTAATTAGGATTATAAGAAACTTCTTTACACCTTCCTAATTAATGGGAGATTAACTTAGTAATTATTTTATTTTTACTTTATCCCATTTGTTTAGTTTGAACCATAAACACTCCTAAATTCTATTAGGAATGCATGGTCTCATTGTGATGTCCGTGAAAGTGACGTGGAACCTACCGTTTCTATAGTTTCCGACCACGACAAAAGCCTCAATTATCTAAAGAGCAATCTTTGCCGTTTTTTGATGTGATGCAATGCATTTGTTGCTTTCTTCTTCCCACCATACTTTTCAGCAGATAATCTTGACCGTCCTGGGCAATACGACCAACCTTTTAACTCCCTCGTATTTATTATATATTATGTCAAAATTTAGTGTAACTTATTGTTAGTTTAAATTAGTCATCATGTACCTAATAAATTAATATTTGAAAAATATATTTTAGATATTAATATTTTTTCTTTAAGATTTGATTAATAGTATATTTTGTTTTATTTTTTTTAATTTTAATTAGTTTATATTTTTTATATTTTTCTTATTGGTAAGTATTAATGGGTAGATTGTATCATATTTAAACGTTGTGAATATCGATGAAGATTAAACCTTCGATCCAAATTTTATTTCCCATTCTTAACTCTATATTGTTTCTAGTAACAATATTTTCATATCTATTCACACATTTAAGTGGTAAATATTGTGTCATATAATATATTGGTAGCTTTCAAGTATTATTTTATTTTTGTTTCTTTTTCTCATCTTCATAATTCATATAAGTTTAGGAACAACGATCATTTACATTAGTATAATATTGTCCACTTTGAATATAAATTCTCATGCCTCTATTTTTTATTTTTTCAAAATATCTTGTACTAATGGAGATAATATTCCGTATTTATAAACTCATGATCTCTCAATTATTCTCAAGATGTACACATTCAAAGTTGAGAATCACGGGAAGAAAATTATTTATTTTGACAAAATCATTTATTAAAAATAAGTCAAATCCACATGTTGAAAAAGTAAAGAGAGTTATGATGATAAAATATTGTAACATTTTACTATACCTTAAAGAACATCATTAAAAAAATCAAAATATGCAATGCGTTTGTAAAGGAAAAATGAAGCGATTAAAATTCACCCGATAGATTATATTATAAATATAAATATCTTTATGTTATAAGGTTTGATTTATTTATTTTAAATTTTTGAAAATTGGGCATAAAAATACAAAAATCCATGAAAGGCTCATCTAAAGACAAAGGATTTGATAGTCAATGATAGTGTCAGATTGAAACCATATTCATTTAACCTTTCTAGTAAAGACAAAATCTGAACTAATTATATTTCCATCAATTCTATTATATATGCTTTACCATTTCCAGATGTAATACGAAAAACCCATTATTTATATACTTCTCCAATGGCGGCTGCTGATCCCTCGCCGGAATTCATATTCCGGTCAAAGCTCCCGGACCTCACCATCCCCAACCACCTTCCCTTGCATACATATTGCTTCGAAAGAATCTCCGAATTCAAACACAATCCATGTCTAATCAATGCCGCCACCGGTGACATTTACACGTACGGTGAAGTCCACGTAACGGCCCGCCGAGTAGCCGCCGGCCTTCATAAACTCGGTATCGGAAAAGGGGACGTCATCATGCTCCTTCTCCAAAACACTCCACAATTCGTTTTCGCTTTCCTCGGCGCTTCCTTTGCGTGCGCCATCGCCACCATGGCGAACCCGTTCTTCACGCCGGCGGAGATTGGGAAGCAAGCGGCGTCGTCTGGCGCCAAGCTGATCATAACCCAAGCCGCGTTTGCGGAAAAAGTGAAAATGCTGCCTCAGGAAAACCAGGGGATTTTGAAAGTGGTATTCATCGACTCTCCACCGGAGGGTGGATGTCATTTTTCGTCGTTGACTGATGAGGCAAAAGAGGAGGAAATGGCGGATGTGAAATTCAGCCCGGACGACGTCGTTGCGTTGCCATATTCGTCTGGCACAACCGGCCTCCCAAAAGGAGTTATGCTGACTCATAAGGGATTAGTGACCAGCGTGGCTCAACAAGTGGACGGCGAAAATCCACATTTCCATATCCGAAGTAACGACGTCGTTCTGTGTGTGCTTCCTTTGTTTCACATCTACTCATTGAGCTCGATCGTGATGACGTCGTTGCGAGTGGGAGCTGCGATTTTGATCGTCCAGAAATTCGACATCAATTCCCTTGTGGCCTTGGTGCCCAAATATAGGGTCACCATTGCTACGGTTGTACCTCCTATTGTACTCGCAATGGTCAAGAGTCCGGTTGTAGACCATTCCGACATGTCGTCCATACGGATCGTGTTGTCGGGAGCCGCACCGCTGGGGAAGAATCTTGAAGATGCCTTTAGAGCCAAGCTTCCCCACGCCATTCTCGGCCAAGTAAATAACTAATACCATCCATTCTAGTTCTACATAAAACTGTTAATTTGGTCTATACAAAATGAAATTTTAAAATAATTATAGGGATATGGAATGACTGAGTCAGGATCGGTGTTGACAATGTCATTGGCACTTGCAAAGGAGAGATTCGCAATCAAGTCGGGAGCTTGTGGGACTTTAATGAGAAATGCAGAGATGAAAATTGTAAACCCCGACACAGGAGTTTCTCTTTCAAAGAATCAACCCGGAGAGATTTATGTTAAAAGTCCTCAAATGATGAAAGGTATGCGATACATTATTTTTATGAAATTTACACCTTAACTCGCACGATTAAGTTTGATATATATAATATTTTAATATTCGTTAATAAAAAGGGTTTATAATATATATGACAAAAAGGAGGTAGTGGCAGCTGATGTAAGTAATTAATGCCGCCTAACCATTCCACAAGAAAAAAACGTTACTTATTAATACCGCCTAGGTAAGGACGTCATTTCATTTGTTTGGATTTGGAAGGGTCAATATGGGCCCACCTCACAGTCATTGGGCCTAATGGGCTCATTGTAGTGACCAAACCAAGCCCGAAAAGATCGAGAGAGCCCATTACATTAGTGTGTTCTGTTTCACCGTCTGAGTTTTGATTGGTTGAACTCAACACGAACCAGGGTACCTCAACGACGAGGAGGCCACGAAGGGTATAATCGACGAACACGGATGGCTGCACACCGGCGACATAGGGTTAGTTGACGACGACGATGAGGTCTTCATCGTCGATCGTCTCAAGGAACTGATCAAATACAAAGGCTTCCAGGTAGCGCCGGCGGAGTTGGAAGGCCTGCTCATTTCCAACGTCCACATTGTCGACGTTGCGGTTATACCGTATGTCAGCATTCTCGATTCTGCTCCTTCACCCTCACCTTCTCGGTTTAATTACTCTCTACTTTTTTTAATTCAGTATGAAAGATGAAGTAGCTGGAGAGGTTCCTGTTGCGTTCATTGTCCGGTCAGACGGTTCCAACATCACCGAGGATGAAATTAAGCAATACATCTCCAAACAGGTGAGGTCTCCAATTTTGGCCTTAATTTCATGTTTTTAAGTTTAATATCTTATTAGCTTTTACCCATTGATGGAGATTTTAGCGTCGATTTCACCGAATAATTAGGTAACCTTACGTTTATGATATAACTCATCGTAGGCCCCTGCTCTTTCGTTTCCCTTCCTGTTTGGCTATAATTCCTTAACCTTTAATGTCTATGCCTACCTTAAAAAAAAAAAAAAAAAAATTAATGTCTATTTGATCAATACCCATCCAAAAATTCTAATAGCTGGTTGAATTTTAATATTGTGATTTGGGTTCATGGAGGCTAATGTGATCCAAAGTGTGGAAACCTTTTCGTAGAAGATCTAAAAGGCAAACCAAAAAAATATTATCTATCAGCAGTGGGCTTGATCTAAAGGGAAAACCAAAAAAATATTATCTATTAGCAGTGGGCTTGGGCCATTACAAATAGTATCAGAGTCAGACGATGTGCCAAGGGCGCTAGGTCTACAAGGGAGGTTGATTGTGAGATCCCAAATCGGTTGGAGAAGGGAACGAAACTTTCCTTTCAAGGGTGTGGAAACCTCTTTCCAGTATACGAAACATTCCTTTCAAGGGTGAAGAAACCTCTTTCCAGTAGATGCGTCTTAAAACTTTGAGGGGAAATCCGAAAGGGAAAACTCAAAAAAGGATAATATATGCTAGCAGTGGGTTTGAGCTATTACAAATGGTATAGAGTCAATCACCTAGCGATGTGCAGCGAGGATGCTGGCCCCCAAGAGGGGTGGATTGTGAGATCCCCCATCAGTTGGAGAGGGAAATGTTTCTGATAAGGGTGTAGAAACCTCTTCCCTAGATGTGTTTTAAAACCTTGAGTGGAAGCCATTACACACAATATCGAAGGCTTAGACATCTATAGAAAACCTAAGAGGTTTTTTATGTTTATAAGTTCAAAAGCCTAATAAAGCCTAACTTAATAGTTTAATCTTAATTGAAATCTCGGAGATGTGATACATGGATTGTAACTATTGAGGACGTGGGATGCAGGTTGTGTTTTATAAGAGGATTAATCGCGTCTTCTTCGTGGATTCCATCCCTAAAAGTCCTTCTGGAAAAATCTTGCGGAGACAACTTAGAGCTCTGCTCCCCGCCAGTATTCCAAACTAGACACCAAACTCTACAACCCCAAATAATTCAAATCTCTCTCTTTCTTTCCATTGCGTGTATGTAAAATAGAGAGAAGGATCTTCTTTGTGGATTATGTTTATATAAAGTTCTGTTCTCGGAGAGTTTTGTCTCTAACTTTATCGTTTAAGCCTTTTGAATCAATATTGAATTAGCCCTTGGTTGGCCTTAAGACCAAACCTGTTGTATCAAACTTTTATTGATTTTTGTCGTCTAACTCGAATATATTTCAACTAGTTACCAAGAGCTAAAAAAACATGTTATCGAACTAATAAAAAAATTATTATTAAGATATTAAGTTTACTATTGGCAATGCACCCATATGAAAATTCTGATGAATAAACAAAATATAGAGCCTCACTGATTGTACTGTAAAACACAAGATCTCCACATCACATAGCACAAGACCCTGCGCGTAGTGACAGATAAGAGTGCATCTCCTTTTCCAGAACATTGTTCAATGTTTAGGTCCACTGCTAGTCACATCGTAGAGGACCAAATATAAGAAGTCGATCCATTTCAAAGGTTAATAAAATAAATTGAATTCCCATCTATATATATATATATATACTGAAATACAAAAATTTAATAACCACGCACGTAAAAAGATGGATATCTTCAGTTGGTGTGTAAAGTGATTGTCCAAAACGAGTAAAAGGCAACCTAACTTTCATCCCAGGAACTCGTTTTGCAGTGCCGCCAATGCAGCAAAGTACTAAAAAAGAATAGGCTTGTATGGAGATTTATAAAGCTGCCTAGCTTTGATTTTGGAGTGGAAGCACTTCGCTTCTTTGGATCACCGTGGCCAAAATCCTCTCGTTCTCTGATTGCCCAAATGGAAATGGTGCATCAGGTTACAATATTATTGCGCCCCATCATATCAGAACACAGTACTACTTTGTGAGTAATCGGTATTTACATCTCAAACAAGTTAATGCTCTTGTTCAATTTTCTTTTCTTACCATGTCACACCCACCCACCCTCTTCGTTGGTTTGATAGAAACCCAAGTGTTGAAGAAGCCATCAAAGAGAGGGTCACCACAAGCTTAAAGACAATTGAGAAGAACTTCAGATAAAACTCTACCACACTTTGGTTCGTGAGGGTGGGATGGACATATAAATGGAAGACACAACTGAAGATGTTCTAACAACCTAGATCCATCGCTAGTAGATATTGTCATTTTTGAGTTTTTCAGTTTGGGCTTCCTTTCAAGATTTTGAAAACGCGTCTACTAAGAAGAGGTTTCCACACTTTTATAAAGAATATTCCGTTCTCCTCTCCAATTGATGTGGGATCTCACAATCCACTCCCTTCGGGCCTAGCGTCCTCGTTGACGCTCTTTTCCTTTTCTAACTAATGTGGGACCCCCAATCCACTTCTTTTCGAAGCCCTGTGTCCTTGCTGACACACCGCTTCGTGTGCTACCGTTGACACAACCTTATCCTTCCTAATATGTGGACGATAAAGTGTAATAGTTTCCTTTTTTAGGTGCCATCCAGGAGAGGTAGAAATGATGGTCTCTGTTCCCATCTTACTGTATGCATAAATGGCTTTGGTGCCTCATTTATGATGGCTTTTCCGTTCAGGGAATTTTTGTGAGAGCTAGATTTACATAAACTGAGCTGAGTGGTGAAAACTCAGCATCCAAAAGCCGATGTGTCGATTTCTGATGTCAGTTCGTGTTGCCTTTTTTGTCTGCCACAGTTGAACTCCCGATACCTTTTTCCCCCACCATGGCTTTTGTCATTCCCTGCTTTGCTTTCCTTCTTTTCGCCTCAGTTCACGTCCGAACAAATAAAAGTGAAAAGAAAAAGAAGAAAAGGTGACTCAACCACGACCTGCTCATTGGTTGCTCCATAAAATGATGAGACTGAAACTGAACATGGCTGGCCTTATCATCCATCTTTTCTTTCTATACTTTCACAGACGTTATATCTTCTCTTTTTGCCTTTTTCCACCCAACAGGTGCGCCTATTCTACATCTGAATCTTGATTTTCAAGATCTTATTCGGTCGATTTGTTAGATTGAATTGATTTTGAATGATACTCTAATTAGACTGCTCACCGACTAACAATCAAGCAATCAGCCTTTTCATTTTTGTGGTTGTGGTTGGAATGATGGATATTGCAATCGTGATACACGTTGTTTAGGTGTAATTTTGAGATAAGATGTGTAAGAATGAGCTCCACAGGTTGAAACAGGGTCTGAGAGAAGTGGTGTGTGTTTGAAAGCACAAAGCAAAGCACATGGAAGAGATAAATAGATAGATGGGGGAAGTACTTTTTAGGGGAGCACACGGGGGAAAATCACTCCTTGCATGGGCCATGCAGGCGCAGAAATGGGTTGAGTTGCAAGCAGCAGGAATATTATAATTAGATGTGCTTTCCTTGTTTCAAACAAAAAGCGCATCATTTTGCTTTTAATGCCGCCAAACCATCCAATCCACTCACTTTCGTTAATGGATCCCAATTGTAAGTTACAGCCTCAGGAGGTCGGAGAAAGTGGTAGCATGTGTTAGGGGAAGAGCGTTTAGATGGGGGGCCCTATTTCTACTGCTCTTAAGAGAATCCTAACAACATTGCGACAACCATGGAAAAGAAAGGGTTGGGATTAAACTTTGATATGACACTTCATAATCAAGTCAGTCCTAAGCTTTTGAATTTTCAACATCCATAGTTCCATCGTTAACAGCAAAAAAGGTAATTTGCAGACGCCCTCTATGTAAAAGAGCAAAGAGGGAGAGAGTTTTAGATGAAATTAGCAAATTACCGACTAGTGAGTCTTGTGTGTGTATTTGTAAACCTCTTTTTCGATCATTAAAACAAAGCCAACAAGCACGAACATGTCCACCACCCTTTTCTCTCAGTTCCCTTTGTTAATGCCTATCCTAGAATGAGAAACAGAATTAGGGAGAGGGTCCGCCCACTTCATTCCTGTCTACATATGATCTCAACTTTGCACTTTTCCCATGTGAAGATCCCTTCAATTCCTCTCCCTTTTTCTATGCACACATAATTTCTCAGATTAAATGTGCTTTCCACTGGTTGGTTGGTAAACTAATGGAATAACTCTAACCGTTCAAGGTCACCACTAGTAGATATTGTTCGTTTTGACACGTTACATATCGTCGTTAGTTTCATAGTTTTAAAATGCGTTTACTAGGGAGAGGTTTCCACATCTTTATAAGGAATGTTTCGTTCCCCTCTCTAACCGATGTTGGATCTCATAATCCACCCCCTTAGGAGGCCAGCGTTTTCGGTGGCACACCGCCCAATGTCTGATTATGATACCATTTGTTATAGCTCGAGACCACCGCTAATAAATATTGTCCGCTTTAGTCCTTTACATATTTTCGTCAGCCTCATAATTTTAAAACGCATCTATTAGGGAGAGGTTTTCACATCTTTATAAGAAATGTTTAGTTCCCCTCTCTAGCCGGGTGGGATCTCACAATCCATCCCATTAGGGGCCTAGCGTCCTTGGTGACACACCGCCCAATGTCTAGCTTTGATACTATTTGTAAAAGTTCGAGGCTACTGCTAATAGATATGTCTTCTTTGACTCCTTATATATCATCGTTAGCCTCACGATTTTAAAACGCGTTTACTAGAGAGATGTTTTCACACTTTTATAAAAAATGTTTTGTCTCTCTCCGATCGACGTGAGATCTCACATCTCACACCCACGTTCTCTCTTGGTTTGGTAGCCATTACTTTTTGAAAGAAAAAAGGGAATTCAGGTTTCATTGAAATTTTCTATTTAAAAACATCCAGGTACTGAAGATGGGCAAGTGAAATGAACTAGTAAGAAGCTTCATTACACTTTCTCCGAAAGAAAAGTTTCAAAGAGTAAGGATAGAGAAACCCCTTATTTTTATTTTTAATCATCAAAACATAATACTGATCAGAAGGTGTCTAAAAATGAAATCTTTTAAGACGGAATTGAAAATGAGTGACCCGGATCATTGTACTTTGACTCAGCCATTTTAATTCAGAAGAAAGGACTGATTCCATGTGTTTATTATCTGAACCCAATTAAGAGAGAAGAATGTACGAGGAAAAAGTACACAGATCATTTATAATTACACCATATCTTCTAATTTGATTTGTGTATAACTGTTGGCTTCTCAAGGTACAAGATCAAACAGATTTCAGTAACTCAGTTAGTGTACTGTGGAAGGGAATTAGTGTCCATTGCAGGCTGCAGACCAAACTGACGAGGAGTTAAACACAGCGGTCTCTGATTCAAAGACATCACCGCAGACACCGCCAAAGCTGCGAGATTATGATCCCCCAATCATCGTCTTAAGGCACATTTGTTTATTTATGGTTGTCGTTGATGGATCAAATTATTATATTAACAGTCCGAAATAACAGAATTGACTTAATTGCGTCAGGCATTCATTAGTTTATAGAATTTGAGTAAAACCCATGTGCTTGGTTCAGTTTTTTATTGAGAAATCATTGATATGGATGAAATGCTTTGAAAGTTTAGAGAGAGAAGTCATATGAGATGTGAAGTAGAAAGGTGAAAAGATTAGCAGCCATTGGTGGCTAAGTTATCTTGTCTGGTAGTTGATGCACGAACTTTTGTGTCCTACGCCTCATTGTATCATTGACGAGATGGAAAGATCCCATAAACACTTTCACAGGATATGCCATCGATGTGTTGTTGTGTTGGGTCCGATCTCGGTCACTTTTTTAATATATCAATTGAATATGTTATTGACATGATTATGGGTCAAATCACGGCTTGCCACATGGACCGAATACCTCAAAACATGTCTAAACTAAGTCCAAATGACACCTAAGTGAAAGGAAGTCACCATCTAAGTCATTTCCAACCTAACACAAAACATAGCGTCGAGTTGATTTGCTCATGCTCGGTAGATTCTCGCTACTCATTAGATGCAAGCTCACAAGTAAAAGAATTCTTACATGTTTAAGAGCATCGCTTCACAAAAGTACAAAATCTCAGGATAGTTCACCTCGACACTTACTTTAAATGCAATCTAGCTTAAGCGTACAAGACGTTGATTTCATTATTTCATATTATTCAACAAATTCTTATATTTTCAAATAATATTAATAAATTAAATTAGTTCATTTCCATAAAAAAAATAAAAATAAAAATAACCAATAATTTCATTTGTCCTTAAATGCTTAGTGGTTGCTAATCAATTCCAAAGTACAAATTTAATATGTTGCTAATTGGAAACGTACTTTATTAGCTCAATATTAAAGTTCTCTCTCTCTCTCTCTCTATAGATATATATATATATATATATATATAGTCCACGTGGCACAATGTTAGCAGTGGGCATATATAATCAGTGGTTTAATAATTAATCAACACTGTGGGGCGGCGGGTTCAATGAACCGTAGGACAAATATTTAGGTTTGAATAAAGATATCACTGAATTATTTGAATAAAACAAAGTGAAAAAGGATGTGGCATGTCAGGTCTACTCAAACTCAACATCATTTATCCTTTTTAATCATTTATTGCTTAAATTAGAATTTGACCATTTCATAATTTATTTTAACCTCAACCTATATAATGCCATATAATTACTTAATAATCTTATTTTAGATTCTAAATGAATAATTAGTTAGGAATACATATACATAATTATGAGTGCTGAGAATTGAGGATTAATGACATAAAATTAATTGAGCAGAAAAACGTTGTGGACACGATGATTATGATAATACTAAACACACAGAGATTGGTCTGTTTATTTATAACATTTTGGCGATACATGTGGGGGTAAGTGCAAAGGAAATGGCAGTAACCATTGTTTTGTTTTAAAATATTGGTTTATAAACCGACAACCAATTTGAGTGCTGCCATTACCGGAGCCGACAACCATTGGATCCTCACTGATTTTTTCGAACCCTTTTGTCTGCGTCTATGTCCAAACCCCATCCATTTTTAGTTGCACCAATAGTGAACCCTTTAATCTCATATAACCCATCACAAAGTTTTCATTTTTCTACAAAACCCACTTCTCATTTCCCCTTTTCCTTCAAACCCATCTCCTCAATTTTCGTTTTAACTCTTCTTTATGGAGTTTAAGCACCATCAGCAGCTCAACCTTGAGCTGGTTCTAGAGCCATCTTCGCCTTCCTCTTCAGCTCCTGTGAGTCCAAATTGCGAGGCAGCCAGGGTTTTCTCGTGTAACTATTGCAAGAGGAAGTTTTATAGCTCGCAGGCGTTGGGAGGTCACCAAAATGCTCATAAGCTGGAGAGGACGTTGGCCAAGAAGAGCAGGGAGATGAGGGCGTACCGAGGAGACCATGGAAGCAATAATGTTATGATGAAGTCAAGCCATTTGTGGAAAGTTGAGACTCTAACAGCGCCACCACCTCTTGTAATTGATGGTGGGAGAGATCAGATAAGGGCTTTTCCAGCTGATCAAAATCTTCTTCTTCATCATCATCATCATCAACAAGCTGATGATATTGGCCATCTTGACTTGTCTTTAAGGCTCTGAGTTTCTTTCTCATTTTTTTAATTTTACCTATAAATTTGTGTAATGATTGAAACCCCACCAAAAGGAGTGAGTGATGGATTGAGAAGTGTATTTTATGTTCCATGAATTTCCCAAATGTTATATGATCATGGCTGGGTTTCATCCTTGCAGACGTTCATTTCTCGCTAATTTAGATGGACAATATCATATCATTTTGGAGATACGTGATTCCTAACAATTACATGTATAAATCGACAAATTGAAACACTTGAATTGAATTGTGGTGAGGTTAAGTTAATCAAAGACAACACAGTTCGAGGGGTTCGATTCATGCTAATTTTTCATTGCATGCATTATTATCAATAATACTCTATCACAATTACTTAAATCAGGATGCATACATGTTTACTGTTATGGGATTCCATTTTCTGGTTAAAGAATGTTTGTTCATTAGATTAAGAGTTGAAAGGGACAAATTTTTAATGAAAGTTGGTTCTAATTTTGTCTCTGCTAATTCATATGCTTGGTAGCTTAATGTAATTAAAGCTAAAGAAAGCATTAATGTTAGTTCCTACTAAAATGCAACACAATATCAAGTGAGGATCACCAAGTTGGATAGATTTATAGATATGTTTACCAAATGCATGGTTGTTGCATCTAAATTTAAAGCTTCATACTTTATCAAACATTTAAAGAAAACAAACTTTTACATGGGCTGTTTACAAAACTTTATAAATCGCTAAAAAAAAGTTACTCGTAACCATCCAGTGACGAGCTCTGATACCATTTATAACAGCTCAAGCTCGCTCCTAACAGATATTGCCCACTTTAGCCAGTTACATATCACCACCATCAGTCTCACAGTTTTAAAACGTGTCTATTAGGGAGAAGTTTCTATAGCCTTATAAGGAGTACTTCGTTCCTCTCTCAAAACCCACCTTCCTTGGTGACCCAGCGTCCTCGCTGCATACGGCTTGTTGTCTAGCTTTGATATGGTAAGGTATTTTCAATTCTACACATATATAAGCGTTTATGACTTTTCTTTAGGTGTCGATTCAAAATAAAGATGTTGATACCAAGATCTTTCTCGTTCGATAATCTCAACATAGTTAATAGTTACCCCTCCAATTTCTTTCAAGAAATAGTTTAGAACTTCTATTTTTGATCTCATTTAAAGTGAGAAGAGGAGGGCAAAGGCAAAGGCAAAGGCAAAAGGTGTTAAGTATTGATGTGTGGCATTGTAAATTGATTAGAAGAGAAAAGAATGTCTATTGTGAGCAAAGCACATAGCAACTCCAAATGAGAAGATCTTTCCCTTTAAGAGACTAACTTTTACGAAGCAAGAGCTTCCCAACTCCCCAAGCTCAAGAACATCAACCCACAAAAAATAATGAAACAACTCATCTAATTGGAGCTAACAAAAATGCAGCCTTAGTTTACACGTAAATGAATAAGAATAGCAAGCGAGGGCCCCAAGTTCCTTGTTTAGACATACCTCACGCTGCTACCAACCCATTAATAACCCTATCTTCCCAACCTACATTTTCTCCAACCTTACCTTAATTTTCAACACTTCAATAATTCAATCCATCCTCCATCCCGACTTTCTAATCGTTTCGGTTTAATTCTCTCCATTCTTCAAACCCACCTCGTGAACAATTACAAATCTTTCTAAAAAATAATATTTCTGTAGCTAAATGAATAAGACACGTAATCATACATTCATCGTACACGAGAACATCCAACCATTCCCAGGCATGCATTAGGCTGTGTCGTCCTCAACATATAAATAAATATTTAATGAAGAACATAGGGATGGCAACTAAAAGTTTCATATTTAGACTTCCCCGAAAAGTTTGAACTTGTTGTTAATGAATTAATAATAATGTTTCAACTCGTACATGTACTTCAAACAATTATTTAATCTCTAATTAGAAAATTGTTGTATACATAAATGCATGAAAAGAGTGCATTTTCCATGCCTTGCAAGTATGAACACAAACCCTTTAAGCAACTTTCATTTTCATGCATTCAAACTCATAATATATATAAACTCAGTATCATATAAGCCCAGTTGAGCTAGGGAAGAACTATCTATATTTGTTATGAACATGAGATTTGAATAATTTTGTTCATTAATTATCTAAATATATACATAGTTGGTGGTTGTTTATTGAAATGATTTGAGTTGTTATGTGGGTTCAACTCCTTTCATAAATGGAAAAAAGTAATTGAAAGGGACTCCCAAAATAATATTATAGTTGAGATTTATTCACCTCCATGGCCCTATAAATATTTGAATTCCTTAAACCTTTAAACACCAACAAAACCAAGAACACATTACAAAGATTGTCTTACACTTCCCTTCATTACTTTTCATGGCAGCCCACCAGATTCTTGGCACCGAAACCGATATCTCCGAGGAGTTTTTGATAGCTCGAATCATCGACCTTCATGGAAGCATCTCGAGGCTTGAAACCCTAAAGCCATGCAAGGAAGTGAACGGCCTGTTCACCAAGCTTGTGAAATTTTGCATTTTGCCTTGTTCAATAGATGTCACCACATTGCCACCCCATTTACAAGCCATTCGTGAGAGCCTCATACTTTTATGTGGCCGAGCCGAGGGGTTACTCGAGTTAGAATTCTCGACCATGCTCGGAAAAATCCCGAAACCTCTCAACAATCTTACTCTATTTCCATATTATGACAACTACATCAAATTAGCCCACCTTGAATACAAGATATTGATTGACAATGGAATTGTGAATCCTAAAAGGGTAGCTTTTGTGGGGTCCGGTCCTCTTCCTCTAACTTCCATTATATTGGCCATGCAGCACATGAAGAACACGTATTTCGACAACTACGACATCGATAGCATGGCAAATGAGGTGGCGGGAAAGATCGTGGCTTCGGACGGTGAGTTGGAGGGAAGAATGAAGTTTTGGACGAGGGATATTGTTGAGGTAGGAGAAGAGCTTGAGGGATACGATTGTGTGTTCTTGGCAGCTCTTGTGGGGTTGAAGAAGGAAGATAAAGTGAAGATTTTAAGTCACTTGAGAAAGTATATGAAACAAGGTGGGGCTTTGGTTGTGAGAAGTGCTAAAGGAGGTCGAGCCTTTTTGTACCCTGTGGTTGACGTCGCCGACATGGCTGGCTTTGACATTCTCTCTATTTTTCATCCCTCCGATGATGTCGTCAATTCCGTTCTCTTGGCTCGCAAGCCTATACTCATATGATATTGAGCTACGTTTCAAGTGAATCTATGTCGTGTTTTCTTTTATTTATTTACATGTTTTGATGTCGTGTGTACTTCTTCATGTACTAAATATTATTGAGTTTAATATGAATCAAATTGTGTTGTGAAATTCTAATACGAATAACATTTTAAGATCTCAAATATTAGATTCAAAGATTACAATTGGTATTTTTTAAACTAATTATTTTTATAATTTAAATTAAATTGTATATTTTAGCTTTTTTTAAGCTACCCTTCACAATATTATTTAGAGCGCTATTTTGGGCCGAACGAAATAAAATCCGAGCCCAGTGTCTCACTGGATCAAAACATTTCTGGGCCCAAACTCAAATATCTGTTCTAGCTCTTCAAGATTCGATTCGATTCAATTCGATTTAGAACAATTCAATTCAATTCAATTCTCTCTTTATTTCATCGATAATAGTATGTTTTAACATATAAAAAATATTGTGTATACAAATACAATAGAAATGAATATTGGGCAAGAACAGAACAGTAGAATCATGAATCAAAAGAATTAAACTCAGGCAGTGGCATTGCATTCGGGAGGCATGCCCTGAGGAAATCGCTTAATATCGGTGCAGTAATTGTAGATCATGTAGTTCTTTTGGACCCAGTTCATCCTTCCTTGGCTGTCGGAATCCAGTTCCTGAGAGAACCACGACTTGTCGTCGGAGGTCGGCTGCGAATTCGACCCACAAGACGACTGTCCCGATGACCAAATGCAAGCGTTTTCATTGAAGTTTCTGTAAGATGCGGTGAATGGAGCCTGAGTCCAATCGGTCTTCACTAACCCACCTCTGGTTGCCCAATCATCGGCGTTCCAGAGACTGGATTGAAGCCTCATGGGCTGATTTTTGGGGAATGCAACGCCAATTGACTCCTGGTTCTTGAACTCTCTAATGGGTGTGCCGTCCACGTAGAAGCTGTAAAGCAAAAACAGAGCAAATTTCAATTTCAATTGCGATTACAATTCACACTTTTGGTTGGAGTGGATAATTGAATTTAGAGTGCTTACACAATGCGCTGGGGATTCCAGAGAATTGAATAGGTGTGGAAATCAGCAGTTGGGTCGAACCAGAGATGGAACTGCTGCTCTCTGTTGCCCTTCCCCTGGCTGAACACATTGGTGTGAACAGTGTAAGGATCGCCGCTCAGATTCCCCAAAAACTCGAAATCGATTTCGTCCCACGCAGACCCTTCTGAGCGCAACTGCAAATTCATAAAACAAAGACGAATGTAAGAATCGGAATGAGCGAGCATCCACTGTAAAAGAAGATTCAAAGTGTAAAACGTACGTAGTAGGCAGTGACAGTGCCGGCAGAGTTGCCAGGAACGAGCTTGATTTGCATATCGATTTTCCCATATAAATACTCATTCCTGGAGCGGAAGCCAGAGCCAGAGGCTCTGTCGAGGGACAGAGAAAGAAGGTCGCCATTGTTGAGAATCTGAGCGCGGCCATCTCCCCAGGTAATATCGGTTGATTGGTGGAAATTAGCAGCGGCAGAGGAAAGGAGGGAGGCGGCGGCGAATAGTAGAGGAAGCAGGAAAGCAGTGGATGAGGCCATGTTGGTTGATTTGGAATTGCAGTGTGAGATGAAGAGGGAAGAAGGAAGCAGGGGGTTATATATAGCGAGGGATGAGGAAGGCGGCCAATGGGAAAGGCAAACGCGGAGAAGGTTCATTGGAATGCTGCGTACAGCTGGAGATGGTTGGGTTTGGGGAATCATCCTAACGCATAAAGCCTGCTACGCGGTTCGCACCGCCTCCTCCACTCCACCACGATCACACCATACAAATTTTATGTCACAATATTAATTTTCCTTAAATGCTTAATAAATCCATTTATATATATATATATATATTTTTTTAAAATTAATAACTTATTAAATGCAAAATTGATTTTTTTTTTTTTTTTTTAATTCAAGGTGTAAACATGATAGATTAGGAAGGACAGAAAATAGTCTTCCAAAATAAAATTGAATTTAGAAAAGTGGCTTAATTTGACAGCTGTGTATTGATTCAATTGTTTGTAGCGTCTTCCAATTAGTTTGAGTGAAGATGGAAAAGTCTTTTCTGTTTTATCTCCATGAAATTCTTCATTTATTTTTACAAAAATTTAAACCTAGATTTCTGACGAGTAATTTAAAGATTAAATTCTTTGAATAATTTATCCTCTATTATTATTATTATTTTTGAATAGAGTTATTTTAAAAAAATTATTTTTCAATATAATGTTGGTAAATAATAAATCAATATACTTTTGTTTATATATATATATATATTTGAAAATACATTTCTAGAATAAAAGTGGAGAATATAATATAGTTTAAATTTTAAATTTTAAAATATTGAAGAAAGAAATAATATAATAATAATAAGGGATGGGACGGTGAATATGGGATCCAGCTGGAGATGCAGGTAGAGGATAGTAGATGAAGCTTCTTACGCGGGTTCCTCTGAACCACCGTCTTCGGTGTTTCTTTGTTTGCTTTTGTAATGTGCACCATCTCCCGCGCTAGTGCGTGTTACGGTCATGCTCGTTCAAGGCGTGTTTCTCATAGCCGTATACCCATGATAAGTCAAGCTCTTTATATCTTTCCATGTTCTAGTATTTTACTTTTGTATTTATAGGAAGTACGACGTTTCGGTCTTTTCTATGTTACTGTGCTAACAAAGCTATGATATCACTTGTCACAATCGCACTCTTGATAGTAGCGGACTTGCGATTGTGCGGCACTCACTTTCCAACGACAAGTGAGCTAATCCAATTCGTTCTTATGTCACCTACAGGCAAGCGACGTATGCTCGAGCCTCTGACCTCGATTTAAGAAGAAGGTTTTAGAAAATGAGGGTAGAGAGAGATTTTGAAAGATACGTTATATATGCAAGCAAGAGAGTAACAACAACTGCTCATAATATATAATTTTTGGGAATGAGAAGTTGACAACTAGTGCTAGGGCATTTCATGTATGTCAGGCTTAAGACATGATTTTTTCAAAACGTCATGCTTCCTAAAAATACAAAAGTAAAATATTAGAACATGAAAAGACATAAAAGTTTTGGCTTGTCATAGGCATGCAACCATAGTCTATGGGTTGGTGCGGACAGGGCACTCCCGAGGAAGGCCTTGAGGGAATCTCATTTGATCAGTGCAGTAATCATAAATCATATACTTCTTCCGAACCCATCGCAGCACTTTCTGGCTGCCTGAATCAAGCGCCTCCGATAGCCACGGCGTCGAGTTCTGGCCACACCACGACGCTGCATCGCTCCACACACATCCATTGGCATTGTAGCTCCTGAAGGAAGCCGTGAAGGGTGCTTTGGTCCAGTCCGTTTTCACTAGCCCTCCTCTTGTCGCCCACTCCTCCGCGTCCCATAAGCTCGCGTATAGCCTCATTGCCTGTTTCTTTGGATATGGCACCCCCTTGGTTTCCATGTTCTTGAACTCCCTTATTGGCCTCCCATCCACGTACCACCTAACACCATACCCCATAACAGTGCACACACTCAATCTAGACGAACACAAATAATTAAACACAGAAAAGGAGGGAGAAATATTGGCTACAGTCATGTACAATAAAAGAGAAGTAGAAACTATTATACGAACACGACTCTCCACAATGGTATGATATTGTCCACTTTGAGCATAATCTCTCATGGCTTTGCTTTGGGCTTCCCCAAAAGTCCTCATATCAATTAAGTTAGTATTCCTCACTTATAAACCCAGGATCATTCCTTAAATTAGCTGTGTGACTTCTATCATCCAACAGAAACCACAGCTCTCTACAATGATATGATATTGTCCACTTTGATAAGAACCACAACTCTCTACAATAATACGATATTGTTCATTTTGAGCATTAACTCTCATGAGACCTCGTATCAATGGAGATTATTGCTTACTTATAAACTCATGATTATTTCCTAAATTAGCCAACGTCTCCACTTATCAGAAAATAACAGTAATGAGACTATCAACAAGAAATGGTGCACGAGAGTGAACTTACACTACATGAGTAGGATTCCAGAGGAAGGAGTAGGTGTGAAAATCAGCAGTCGGATCAAACCAAAGGTAGAATTGTTGCTCCCTATCACCCTGTCCTTGTATATAAACATTGGTATGCACAATATAAGGTTGGCCACTCAAGTTTCCAAGGAACTCGAAGTCTATCTCATCCCACAACGACTCTTGTGAACGCAACTACAATAAAACATACACACAAAAATCGACGTGGTTAATTCAAACGACATCGTAATGGAATAAAAACAACAATAGAGAGGGTTGTTCTTACATAATAGGCCGTGACTGTGCCAGCTGAGTTGCCAGGTACAAGTTTAATTTTGATATCAAACCTGCCAAAGAGATATTGATTCTTGGACTGGAAGCCTGATCCAGAAGCTTTATCAAGAGACAGCGCAAGGAGATTGGCATTGTCCATGATTTGTCCTCGACCATCTCCCCAAGTTACGTCCACTTGTTGGTAGAAGTTCCCAGCAACACAAGGAAATAGAACAATAATCAAAAGCAGGCATTTTGAATAAGCCATTTTGTTTTAGTGAATTATGATGAAGGAATAATTTGTGGGTTTTTATAGCCGTCCCGTCCCACGAGAGGGGTTTAGCTTTGGGCTGGAGAGAATGTTGGAAAGTTGTATGTTGTTGGAGGTAAAAGTGGGAACGAACAGGTGGATGGCAAGAAAGAAGGCGAAGACATAAAGGTCAAAGGCATTCAAAAGGAATGGTTTTGGTTTTCAGGCATGATTAAGCAGACAACAAATGGTGGGAGATGGTTGTTGGAGAAGCAATATTGTAGTACAGGAAATGTAGCACCATTTGGCAAATTACTAGGTTTTGGGTTATCTGATTGGTCGGTGTCTCTGTACACATGGGAATCAGAGCAATTTGGACAATTTTTATTTCTAATGCTCCTAATCCATTTACATTCAAAATAAAAATGTGCACAAAGGATGGCCGCCCTTAATTTCATGAAATCCCCTGGACCAGGTTGGGTTGCTGCCTGACCATATACCGCGAAAGTTGGCGCTGGCTTGGCACCCGGCCTCCCCAATTCATAACCCAACCCAACCCAATCCAACCATAGAGTCTCACTTGTCAACTATTTTAATAATATGGTTGAGATGTTTCGAGAACATGGCTTCAATGTGCATGAATCATGTTATTAAAAACCAAAACAACACTGAGATGCAACGTTGTTGTGTTACAGACACACACAAGCAACATTTGTGAGCAAACAAACTTGAATTTGAACCAATTGTGTTTGATTGGCAAAAGACAAAAGTTCAACGAAGCCATGACGCCGTTAAAATCACGATGTGGACGGTTAAAAAGAGAAAATAACCAATCTTTTTTTTTAAATATATTTTACACCCTTTTTCCCTTTTATCTATATAATACAATTTATTGTCATCTAATCAATTAAAGAATAAGAGGTAAAATAATATTAGGATATATAAGTTTCATAAATTAAAATAACCATTTTTATATAAAGTATTTGTCAATATTAATTTACTATTTTATTTCATATTCTTCATCTTTTTTTTTTTTTTTTTTTTTTTTTTTTAATTTTCAATTAATCGTTTTAAAATTGTGAGTTTAAAATAAAAATTTCAGAAAATATTGTAAAAATAAATAAATGTTATTTTAGAATATAGAGATAAAGATAGAAAAGAAAAGAAAGGAAAAGCTATATAATTTTATTTCGAAAATTTCATTTATTAATTTAAATATAAAGTACTGTTTTACATCAATCATGATTCTCGCTTTTTATTTTTTAATTTTTTTTATAAAAACAAATCATGTAATTATATTGTTTATTCCATATCTTATCCTTATCCTTATCCTTTTACCTCAATACTAAACCACATTTAAAAGTTATTATTATTTATTTTTAACTAAATTTTCTTTGGACCATAAGTCACATCCCTCCATGTTGAAAATATTTTTAATTCATTTTTGAACATACCCATAATAATGTCAATTTTCTTTTAAATAAATACACGACAAAACTAACAAATAAATAAATCACGATCATTTATTTCCATTTCATTTTCTAATTTACACTAATCAAACAAGAATGTCATAACTTTAAAGTTAGGTAAATTCGTTTAATGTAGGCATAAAATAATGAAGTATATGTTCGTATCTTAATTTGAAACTCATAAATTTCCGTTTTAATTCACGAAATAAGTAATCTAGTACAAATTATAAAACAAATGTATCATAGATTTTTAAAAATATATATATATTATATAATTAAGGCTTGACAAGTGGCCATCAAATCAAGCAATTAACTTCATGACAGCTAATTTATGTAAAATAACATCAAATCCCAAACACACATCGATAAAGACATGCTTGTTTATCGCTAAAGAATGCATGAAGAGCCTCAAGAGCCTCATACCTTATATCTCATGGAGACCTGTGACATTGATATTTGATATAATCCCCAATCTAATTAAACAACTCATATCATTTACAAAATTTGATGTGGGTGCATTTATTAAATATTTAGAGTTTGGCCCTCCGAAATAAATTACATGGGGCCGTGTTTGATAACATCTAATTTGGATTTCTAAGTTTAGATCATATGGTTAATATAGTTTATAGTAAGATTAAGATGCTACAATAATTGTGTAACTAATTAATAAAAACCTAAGTTGGTGTAATATTTATTATATAGATCTAAGTTGTTTTAATGAATTGTGGAGTGGAGTAAGGTGGTGAAGAATAGGAAAAGAAAAAAAGAAAAGGAGAAGAAATGATGTGCATAGCGCCTTGAAGGGGGTGTTCTAAAGCTACTTTATAGACAATTATAAACATAAATTAATGATAATAATTAATATGTAACCGTAAAGTTGGGTTTTTTAAATTATCCAAGTAGTTAGAGGGTGGATGAAAAATGGTAATATATGAACTGAGGAAGGCCAGCTTGCAAGTAGGTAGGCGTATGAAAGGAAAAGGATAATGACTTTATGGGGCCAAATTGCATTAAGTACACTCAACCAGTGAATAATTCATATTATTTTGTCCGCTCATATTAACATTTCGGTAGCTTTACAAAGACGAGGGGAGAGGTGTGAGATCTGGTATTGGTTGGAGAGGAAAACCCAGAAACGAAAGCGACAATATCTACTAGCGGAGCGGAAAGATTAAACGTTGTTTATGAGCTAAGTGGAATTTGGGATGGACATCGCAAAATTTGATGTAGTCCCACACATTCATAGCCATCTGTGTCCAGCTCTTACTACTACACAGTTGGAGCCCCACAATTTGGGTCTGTATACGCAACCCCCTTCCCTCTCCTTGTATAAATAACTCCCCCGCTCTCCCCAGACTCCAACACACACTAATAATTACATTCCCCACGTTCACCATTTCACTTACAAGTACCACAAACAAGCCCACCTCATGGCTGCTGCTGCATTCTCATTTCTGCTACTCTTTCTGTCCCTCCTCTCTGTTTCCTCTGTTTTAGGTGCCAACTTTTACCAAGATTTTGAGATCACTTGGGGCAGTGGTCGAGGAAAGATTCTTAATAACGGGGACCTTCTTACTCTTACTTTGGACCGTGGCTCTGGCTCTGGCTTTCAGTCCAAGAATGTTTACCTTTATGGTAAAATTGATATGCAGCTCAAACTTGTGCCTGGCAACTCCGCTGGCACTGTCACCACTTACTATGTATGCCTCTTTACACACATTACATATTATTTACATGTATTTGATGTTAGTAGCTGATTTTCTCTGTTGGGTTCTTTCTTTTTTCAGCTCAAATCCCAAGGCTCGACGTGGGATGAGATAGACTTCGAATTCTTGGGGAATCTCACCGGTGACCCTTATACACTTCATACCAATGTTTATACCCAAGGCAAGGGCGACAGGGAGCAACAATTCCACCTCTGGTTTGATCCCACTGCCAATTTCCACACCTACTCAATCCTCTGGAATCCACAGGGGATCATGTAAGAATCATAACAACAACAAAGAAAAACATTGACCCATTAACCCATTAACCCAATCTAGTTTTAAACTGAAATTTTTTGTTTTTGTTGTTGTTGATTTCAGCTTCTCAGTGGACGGCACGCCCATCAGAGAGTTCAAGAACCACGAATCATCAGGCGTCCTGTTCCCAAAAAACCAGCCGATGAGACTATACTCGAGCCTATGGAACGCTGACGACTGGGCCACAAGAGGAGGGCTAGTGAAGACAGATTGGTCCCGAGCTCCCTTCACTGCCTCCTACAGAAACTTCAACGCCGACGTGTGCGTTTGGTCGGCCGGCAAGTCATCATGTTCCTCTGGAGCCCGTGTTGGCGGCAGAGGATGGCTGTCTGAAAATCTGGACATCACCCGACAACAGAGAATGAAGTGGGTTCAGAGGAATTACATGATTTACAATTACTGCACTGATGCCAAGAGATTCCCTCAAGGCTACCCTCCTGAGTGTGCCCTCAACACCGCCGCCTAAATTCAGCCCTCCCCCACGATGCATATTTGGTTTGCCTGCCGTACAAATTTTAGTTTATCATCTTATTATACTCGATTACGTATAAACAATATGGTGTTACAAGATACATATCTGGTTTTGCATGGCTATGCCTATTTGCTCTGTTTTCTTGGAAAAATCAATAATAATTGTGAGTCCTTTTTAATATTAACTCCTTAAAAGAGCTATCAAATTTAAGTAAATCTTAATTATTATTTTTTTTTAAATTAATTTAAAAATGAATTTCTTCGGACATCCGGGGAATGTGTCAGAGACAATAAGATACGTGTTGGGAATTTTAGACGCTAAATCCACCGTGTCAATCCAATCCTCTTTCGTTACCAAGCCGTCACAAATTATTAGCCAACTTTTTTGTATTAAATCTTGTTAAAATGAAATATTAAATTTATAACCAAAGTTTTGAATTAAAAGTGGGTGTAAAAAATTATTTCAAGTAGCATAAAGTGGGCGACTATATTTTAATATGATATCAAAATTATAAGGTCTACGTTGGACCATTAATTTTGTCATAAAGTCACGTGAGTGAATTGGTGTTTTTAAAATGTTTTTTTTTTCTTTTCTTTACTGTATTTTTTTTTATTACATACAGTATAAAATACATAGTATTTAGATCTAAACACAGTCTTCAAAATCACGTTAATTTAGAAACATTTTTTCAAAAGAAAAATCGAAAATTTATTGTTGTAATAAATAGATTTTAAAGAGTAATAATTGGAAAATCTCATTGAAAGGAAAAACACGTGAAAAAAAAATCCTCAAAGAAATAAATTATCTCTTCACCGACAATTTTTTTAGACTTCAATAATTGTGGAAGGATGCAAATTATGTAACTTCTGAACTATAACGATGTATTTACTAAATTATAATTTATCATATATATCATATTTGATAATTCCAATATAGTATGATATTGTCCACTTTAAGTATAAGCTCTCATGGTTCTGTTTATGGTTTGGAGCTCGGGAACAATCTCCTTTTGATTGAGGTTCGACTCCTTTTTTTGTAGTAATTCTATTGACACGATTAAATCAAGGACATGATTCTAATAGGATGACATGAATCACGGATAATACTTCTTACATAGGAGCATTTTTCTCGTAAATTCTCAAACAATCATGAGTACTAGTTTGTATGTATATATATATATATTGAAAAGCGTGAATATAATAATTGTTGATGCAGGATGCTCCCCTGTGTGTGTCCAGGGCATTTATGATGATTGTTGGTAGTCCATTTCAAGCAGAAGATCATCACCAACCCTTCCTTTCTGGTCCACATATAGACATTGATACACGAACCCGAGGTGGCCGCTCTCAATTCCTCATCCTTTCCCGCTCCCAAACAGCACCGACACAAATTCAACTCTTATTTCTTCATCAAACCCTTTTATCTTGCACACTATTAAGCCCGGAAGCTGTACCCGAAACAACCCAAAAGGTAACGGGGCTGCCTTCGTGTTGGTACTATAATACACAAAACTCCAATCAAATCACAAACATTCTTACCAATTTTTCTATTTCTATTCAGTTTTAAGGGTATGTCATAATTTTATAGCTCTCTGTTCCTCTCTCCTCTGCTCTAAGGAACTCCAAACCTTTATTTTGAGTTGGGCCGACAATAAGCATGAATAGGAACTGGTAGTAGGAAGCCGCCCAGTTGTGGGAGTAGGCCCTGCAACTCACCCACTAACCCTCGACGGTGGCCTGGGCCTACACTCACCAAACCCAAATGCCTGCCCTGACCCTACCGCATACCGCACCGCCTTCCTCTTCCATTTACTTATTTGCTTTAACTTAGTTGATAAGACATGTTTATATGAATCTTTTAATTGTTGAGAAAGAGTCTACGTTGGTTAACTAAAGAGGGAGGTTTTTTTGGGTAACCAAAGTCATATACACTTTTGAGATCGGTGGTTCTAACATGATATAGAGTCATGTCTTTAACTTAGTCATGTCAATAGAATCCTCAAACGTCGAACAAATAGTGTAGTTTATACAATAGCTCCATAGACTTCAAGGGAAAGCTCTAAGATCAAAATGGACAATATCATATCATTGTAGAGAGTCATGATTTCTAACCTCTTTTGTATATTCGAGATAATGCTTAGCTAGCATGCAATATCGATGGATCACAATTAAGACGAGACGAGGGAAATAAAGTAGGATACATTTTGAAATATTTGTGATAAGAGGGGGAAGCATAATTGTTAAAGTAGGGGGTGGGCAATTTTAGGAGGAATGCAATGCAAAACCGCGTTGGGACAGTGCCACCAAGAGCACTTGAAGTTTGATGGGAGTTTCGTAGGATCCTTCCTCTGCTTTTGCATTCCCAATACCTTCATCTCCTCTCTATAAATTACACTCAAAATCCCATCGCAACTCACAATCATTCAACCACAAATGGCTTCCACAACTCTGCTTCTTGTTACCCTCTTTGTCTCTGCCTCCCTTGTTGCTCTCTCTTCAGCCAACTTCAACCAAGATTTTCAAATCACGTGGGGAGATGGGCGAGCCAAGATTGTCAACAATGGTGAACTCCTCACTCTCTCCCTGGACAAGGCCTCAGGCTCCGGCTTCCAGTCTCAAAACGAGTACTTGTTTGGAAAGATTGATATGCAACTCAAGCTTGTGGCTGGCAATTCCGCTGGCACTGTCACTGCTTATTATGTAACCCTCCTTTCTTTTTTAACTCCCCCCTAAACTTGGTGATTGTGTAAAGCTAATAATTATGCTTCGTTTGTGGTGGGTTTTTGCAGTTGTCTTCGAAGGGATCCACATGGGATGAAATAGACTTCGAGTTCTTGGGGAATCTAAGTGGTGACCCTTACACTCTTCACACCAATGTGTTTAGCCAAGGCAAAGGCAACAGAGAGCAACAGTTCCATCTTTGGTTCGACCCCACTGCTGATTTCCACACTTATTCCATTCTTTGGAACCCCACTCGCATTATGTTCGTACCCATCATCTTATGTTCATCATTTCCTCCCTTTTCTCGCTGCTCTGTTTTGACTTTGACTCTGTTTTAACTTTCAGATTTTCTGTGGATGGAACTCCAATAAGAGAATTCAAGAACTGGGAATCTAACGGCGTGCCATTTCCCAAGAGCCAGCCAATGAGGATATACTCGAGCTTATGGAACGCGGACGATTGGGCAACCAGAGGAGGGCTGGTGAAGACGGACTGGACAAAGGCTCCTTTCACTGCTTCCTACAGAAACTTCAAGGCCGAGGCCTGCGTTTGGTCGTCGGGGGGCTCTTCTTGCAGCAGCCCCCCCTCGGGGTCGGGGAATGCCATTGCCAAGAACTCATGGCTGTCCCAAGAGATGGACTCTGCAAGTCAAGAGAGACTGAAATGGGTGCAGAAGAATTATATGATTTACAACTATTGTGCGGACACCAAGAGGTTTCCTCAAGGCCTCCCTACAGAGTGCAGCTTGCCATAGACACTGTTTTTAATCTTTTCCCTTTATGGGTTTAGCCTACGTTTGATTTTATTCATTTTTTTCTTTTTGGGGTTATGTAATGTTACGTGTTTTGGTAATATTCTCTTGTCCTTGTTTTCAAAACGTAATTCACTATATATAATAAAGTTCTCAATTTTCATTTTTTTTTATTCTTTTGATCTGAGTTTGATGTAATATTTTTAAATTATCACAGAAGATAGGATATATATTTATAATGTGCGAAGACCGATGGTTTTAGTGAATGGCAGAGGCGACGTACAGCTGGTGCAATTGGTGCGAGAGAAGGCGCCGTCTGCTGGCGGAAAGCCTGCGCGAGCTTAGTCGCAAAAATCGCGTCTTTTTCTTCTGTGGCGTAATGGGTATTATGGCACCTCCTTCGCCACTTCCCAATGCCCTGTTTCCACCCTCCACTTCCCTCCTCTTCTGCTAACTTCTACCTGGACTTCGATATCACAACCCTTTTGATTATTCTTGTTCCTCTTTGCAGCTTTCCTCAAAAGGGTTGACGTGGGATGGGATTGATTTTGAGTTCTTGGGTAATGTGAGTGGCTACCATTTTCAGGTCTTTTATCATCCAGCTTAGTTTTTTTTTTTTCAGCAAAACAACTCAAATTTTTATGATCCAGCTTAGTTTTTTTTTACTGACATGAACACGAGAGATGCGCTCAACTGAAGGTTTGACTCCACTCCAAACTTGTTTGGGAGTTTTATTTTTGACCGTCATTGGACTTCGATTCAGTACATGCACAGTCCAGTTGACTACTTCAAGCTAGAAACTTTTCGGAATTTTCTTTTCTGAAATCATACTACGAACCATATTCATAATAGTTCTATTTTTTCGTTCCGCAACTCTGTTCTACTGTGGCGTGTATGCAGCTGTCAGTTGTCTTTGTACCATTTACATCACAAATGATTTTTTCGTTCCGCAACTCTGTTCTACTGTTGCGTCTATGCAGCTGTTAGTTGTCTTTGTATACCATTTACATCACAAATGAGATATATTATTTGTACATTCATGATCATTCTCTTAATTAGCTAATGTGGGACTCTCTTCCAACAATTCTCCCCTCGAACAAAGTACACCATAGAGCCTCTCTTGAGGCCTATGGAGTCCTCGAACAGCCTTTCCTTGATCGAAGTCCAACTCCTTGTATGGAGCCCTCGAACAAAGTAAACCCTCGAGTCTTACAACTTATTTGTTTGACATTTAAGGATTCTGTTGACATGACTGAGTTAAAAACATGACTCTGATACTATATTAGGAACCACAACTCTTCACAATAGTATGACGTTGTCCACCTTGAGCATAAGCTCTCATGGTTTTTTTTTTCTTCTTCTTTTTTGTTACTCAAAAGATCTCATATCAATGAAGGTGTATTCCTTACTTATAACCGGCCCCTCCCCCTCCAACCACATACATTTCGTATTTGGTGCTTCAGCTTCTCGGTGAATGGCACTCCAATCGGAGAGTTCAGCAACTCTGAATCAATTGGCGTTCAATTTCCAAAGAAGCAACCAATGAGAATATACTCCAGCTTGTGGAATGCCGATGATTGGGCCACGAGAGGTGGGTTTGTGAAAACAGACTGGACCCAAGCCCCATTTGAAGCCTCCTTTAGAAACTTCAATGCCGACAGCGCTTGCGCTTGGTCTTCTGGTCTGGTCCAGCTTCTTCCACAGCTAACCAATGGCTCTCGCAAGAGCTCGAGGCAATAAATCGAAGAAGAGTTATAAAAGAGTATTGAACTAGAGAAGTTAAAGAAGAGAAAAAAAATATAAATTGAAGAGAAAATAGAAGAGAAGACATAAAGTTCAAACATGGAAACATTGATATGACAGATGAATGGAAGTTCAAACAGCTGAATGCCAACAAATAAGGTAATATTTACTTGAAGATGTCAGCAAATAGGCGCATAAGAATCAGAACAGTTATATTAATATGCATTATCAACCAACTAAAAATAACAAAGATTATTCATTAGCCACCGAACCATCTTTCATACAGTAATGGGAAACTTTTGAAAGCAACAAAAAAGTGTTGGGAATCCTTGATCCTAATCAATCAAACCACATTAAGAAAGGGTATATGAAATAAGAAATTTACCCTGTCACCGGCCAACCCATTCATATTCTTGGCCTACCAAAGGTAGAATGGTGACAGGAAAACATCTTAAATAAAGTCACTAGCAAACAGACACGAGTCACTGTACAGGAATCTGTACAAAAGTAGCTTCCACTGTTAATATGTTATACAGATACAAAAGACATCCTTTTGAGTTGATCCAGCGAGTGTCAAAGAGCATGAATTGTGTCACGTGATGAATTCCAAGATCTACAGAATGATGATGCAGTGAATGAGGAAGCTCTCAAATAACAGGCTGAACATCACCAACTAACCGAGTTCTATTCCTCATCTAACTCGACAAGCTGTGCGCGTCTCTCAGCTGCTTTCTTCCTGATGAAGAAGCCCCACCTCATTGCAGCTTTGATCTTCAGCCAACCCACCACAGCTTTTCCAGAACGGCTGCGATCGTCGAAATTTGGCATTGGTGAAGGCATGAATGATGGGAATGAAAAACCCTCATCATTGACGTTACCAGATGCATGCCCTCCCATGCTAAACATTCGCAACAAATGTTGCATATCTTCATTTTCAAGCAGTTCATGACTTCTCATACGAATCTCGTCCTCTGAAAAGAAGTCGTCAGCTCCCTTGTCTCTATTGTTCGACCATTCAAATGGATTCAGATTAGTTTCCTGAGTAGAAGAACCAAGCATCTGGAACCCTGAAGATGATGCTTGCGGAGGAGCAAGAGCCAAACCAAAAGCATTACTGTCATTTCTTGAGATATGAACTTGGTTAGAATTGCCAATCAACTCATTAGAAGTATATTGAGAGTTGTCAAACTGTGGTCGAGAAGTTGAATTCACAAACTGAGGCTGGGTTGAATATCTTGCGGCATTATCATCATACCCTGAATTGCCAAATACAAAGACAGAAAATAAAACACAAATTATAGTTAGCCAAACAATAGCAATCACCAGTTCTAATAGATGATGCAGTCCTAAGAAAATGTAAGGTGTGTATGCAGTTATTTGTGAGCTAGAACCAGAAGAATTCATATTATCCAACATAACGAAACCAAAGTCTATCACAAAGCCACAAAGCCACAAAGCTTATAGAAGTTTGTGGGGCTAACAGAGGAGGGGAATCTCTAAACTACTATAAAACAGCATAAAATGACCCCTCTACCTGCCAAGAGAATAAGACAATTTTTACCTTCATATAAAAAGCTTAATCGGTGCAAACAAAAAGATCATAAGTTCGTTGCCTCTTTCACTAGTATTGTAAACTACTTAAACTATAGTCTCACATGGTTGATTTATTTTCCATGAGAAGAGAGTTGAGGCTGATTGTGCTTCTCAGTTTATCTTCGGAGACTGAGAATTTAATCTGCTTATTGGTTAATGTATATTTGACCAACAACCTCAGTAGTGAAGAAGTGGAATACAAATCAATAAAGTAGTTAAGAAGTTTGACTGCCTTCACTTGTACATAAAAATGGAATTTCAAATTTTTGTGTCCACAATATGTCCATGCAAACAGTGAAAGTTAGTGTTTTCATGATTTAATTTCACTAGTGGAACGTTAAGAATAATATCTTCCTACTGCAAACCCAACTTAAAGGCACTGGACTCAAGGCTTTGCCAAACTGGACTCTAGGCACGGCCTTTACAGGAGTATTTATACTCTTATGATTTGACAACCACTAAACGAATCCCTTCCCACAGATAATAATCATTGATAATGATAAAAAAAATGCGACAATCCAAAAGCTTAATTACAATGATAGAATGGTTACCTGCAACTGAGAGTCCTGAATCCATTACAGGCTGCTGAGGCTGAACTGACACTGGCATGCGGGGGATTGACCCATGATCTAGAGTATTAGAAAGATCAAGATGACCGCCTTGAAAGTCATTTCGGGATGCATTCGACTTCTTAGACTGCTTAGAGCTCAAAAGTGACTTGCCATCGTACTCTACAACTTGATTCCAATTTTCATATGCTTTGTTCACTAGTGTATCTACATAAACCTGCAAAGTGAAGATATTTCTTAACCTATTTTTTAGGGATAAAGGTAGAAAATCATTATGCAGCATAAATGCCTGCCCTTCTTTGCGAAGCTTTCTTCACAAGGAGACAGGAAAAAAAAAAGACTATTATTGCTAACACCTAAAATCTTGAACCATCAATAATCCCTGAATAAAAGCCAATATCTAAATATCAGTAAGTAGGTTACAGATGAATCACAAAAGCATAAAAACACCTACATTCGATAATGGCAGGTTTGTTAGTTTCATAAGGTTATGGTGCGTTCTATGGGGATTTTTATTTTTCTTTTCCAATTGCAACAGCCTCAACAGATATAGTACAATAATTCCAAGTTGTTATAAGAGGTAGTAATTGAGGGAAAAGATCCAATGGCAAGGTGCATTCTGGAGAATAGCTTTCCTCAGACAGAGAGGACAATTTATAATTTTAAAAAAAAAAAAAAAAAAAAATCTTGCCAACTCTTAACCTGAACAAGACTGGCCCTTCTTTTTCATTCTTCAGTCAAAGAAAGTAACCTTGATCTGGTAAAACCAGCTGAACAATTTTTTTTTCAGTAACAGAAATGGGGAAAAGAACTAAATGAAGTAATGATCTTGCCAACTCTTTGCGAGGGTTTTTCACATGTAAATTACAATGATAGAAGTATAACAAGCATAGGTTTTAAATTTACCTTCTGGCTATCAGACAGAGAATCAGCAGAAAAGTATTGTTCCCCTGTAATCAGTCCATTGAGCTCATAGATATTGTTAAAAACAACACCAACATTTCTTGTTTCCTCTGGATAATAAATATACAGCTTCCCGCCCAGGACACAGGTCTTAGCATGTTCCAGGAGAGCATCCCACATCTTATTTGACATACCACTTCCAAGGATCTACAAACAGGAAATTCTTTTAGAAAGAGTTGTGAAGGATAAGAATAAAGTACGAGACAAGTGACAACACTTACGCTCCGTAGCTTTTGAGAATCTCGAACCACCATTCGGAGAAAATCTTCAACTGAGAATATTTGATTTTTGTTTAGCCGCTTGTGAAATGAACCATCCTTTCCAATCTTCTCCAATCTCCACACCTCATCATTTAATGCAGGTGGGTAATGTTTTTTATACACTGCGAAGTAAAACAAAGATTTAAGAAATCATTTACCCACTGCTCCTCTTCCTTCTTTTGCTTTTTTCTCTTTCTATTAAATAAGAACATAACTAAATATGACAAAGCATGAACCTACGTTCTCCTCGGTGATCTTTAACTGTAAAAGCTTCAGTTTTGGCTTCACGAATACGTACACCTTCACAAAATCCTGAAGCCACCTTTAAACCAAGTCTGAACTTTCTGCTCCTAATCCAACTTGAATTATCAGTGAAGGTCAGATCCCCTAGTGTTCCAACACCTTCCTTGAGGGTAACCTGCAACTCACCAGTCAACAGAGGCCTCTTACCTTCACGCTCTTTAACCACATGGCTTTCAAATTCTTCCTCCGTCCAATCTTCATCATCTTCATTGTTAAAATCACCTTCAAGTACCACAATGTCCAATTTAGACAAGGCTTCCTGACCAGACGTTACTAATTGGCCTGTGTTGGCATCAACCAGAACGACATGGATTGTTGCACCCTGTTCACCTTCCACTTTCCCTCCAGTGAATAGGGGAAGAGACAATCTAGTCTTAAAGTGCAGTTGCAAGTTCCTTCCATCAGGACCTTCAATCCTTTTAGGAGAAGACCTGTGAGTAAAAGTGTCAGAACATCATAGTAAACCACATAGAAAATGATCTAATTAAGCACAGTAAAATAGAATTATTAGTTAGTTCTCTATCTATAGAATAAATTTATTAACTCAACCAAGTCTAATCACCAAGGCTTCTGTCCCTTTGGATAGAATAAAACATGATTAGAAGGAAAAGCAAGATACAGACAGAGAGCAGTGGCTGAGATATGGTGCACGATAACGTGCCATGGATAATAGCATACAAGAATTCAGCACTAGAGTAAACATATAACTGGGGAAATATGAGAGTGTAATCTCCTCAAGCATTCCTATAAATGAATTACCAATTGCCATGAAGACAACAGAATCAAATTCCAAGTAGTGATTGCAAAATCAGACATGGCTAAGATGAAACACAACCAATACCTAGCACATGTAGTTTCAAAAGTCAAGAGCATTCCACCATTGGAACATATACAACATTATTATGTTTACCTATCAAACAATGTTTTTAAGCAAAAGAATACCACATTAGAGTTATCAGCTCAGGTAGCATTTAAAGCATAATGACTAGATCTACAAACAAAGAAAAAAGCATGCAACTGTGTAATAAATGGTTTTGATTAATCAAATCAGCAAACAGTAAAAAAAAATAAAAAATAAAAAATAAAACCTTTGATTACGAAGCAGAAAACTACCATGAGGTGTGCGTCAAGGGACAAGGACCAAAAAACACTTGAACTCTTCTAAAACGGTTCAATATATATTAAGATTTTAAGCAATATCTCAACTGAAAATAAATGGTATACTGGTAGTGAAGAATAATTTGTAGATATTTCAACATCTACGAGCACAAACCAGATATAAATGATTGGAAATGTAAGAAAAAAAAAAATGGATTCATAGTTGACCTTCCAGTAATTCTAGCAGGACCTATCTTAGCCAAAGCACGTTCCACTTCCTCACTAACCTGTTTAACACCAGCAGCAAGCAATGATCAGAGATGGCATATGAACAGGGAAACATGAAAAAGAATATATATATATATATATTTTTTCGAGTGTGGAGCAACAATCATGATGAAATAAAGAGAAAAGGGAAGAGTGGAAAGTGTAGATAGGATTAAATAAGGAAAAATAAAAAATAAAAACTACCAATTATAGGATTTTACAACTAAAAAGTGACATATTGCAACAGAAGGAATGAGAATGAAAATCCAAACTTGAATTAAGCCGTTAGTATATTTAGATAATCATAAACAGATTATTCTCACACTTGAACGTCATAAAAACATAGGCAGCCAAGTCTATAAAACCATAAAAAGCATGTTGGATGAGAATTAGTATCGCCCTCAGCAAGTGTGCAAGCAAACTAGGCAGCTTATAATGTGTTAACCAAGCAAACAACTACTCCCAAGGCAGACACCAAAGTAAATACTACTCTTAGTCAATCACGCTTATTTATAGACAAAACACAATATAAAAATCATCTATCTTACCACTCTACGGAGAATTGGTTCCAATGATGAGCAGAGCTTTTGTAAACTATCCACCTTCAGGGCTTCTACAATCACACTGCATGAGTATAAAGATCCATAAAAGCCTTGATCATTTGTATTGCTTAACCTTTTATTGAGAATGCATTGGCATAACAGTGTAAATTAACCATAAAGTAAATACACGAAACCATAATCAGAATAATTACTCTCATCAAGCAATCAATTGTCATGACACATCGAAGTAAAAGTCTTAAGTGATTAAAGTAAAGATCAGTAGGTATACACAACTCCTGATTCCTGAAGGGCTAAGCAGATTTATATCACCGACATACAGAGAGCTAAATTTAGTTCCAAAGGGGAAGGGGTACGGAAGAAACCCCTCGTTTAGAACACAACTGATCGAAAGCTGTAAGGAGCACGATGGTCAAAGAAATAGAAAAGTAAGTGATATACCTAGCTAGAGCTGGTCGCTTTCGCTCTGGCAGCTCATCTTCTCCACCCTCCAAGCTCCTTTTCTCCCTCATGGAGTTCGTCCTCTCCGGATACCTCCTCTGCATAACTTATCTCCAAGAGAAAATCCGAAGTTCCCAGATCTACTGCAACACCAAAAGCGGAACTTCATTCAAAACCCTTGATTGAAATCAAAAGCCGCCACCAACAACGAAACCCTAACTCAAATTCAAACAAGTAAAGAAACGAAAATCCAGCTCAATCCTGGAAAGGATACTATACTTACTGTAAAATTTGGAAGCACTTTTCCTACTTTCCCCAAATTATCCCCGATTTACCGGGAAAATCAAAAGAAGAGTAAGAGAAACAATCCAAAAAGCGATAGATAAACCAAAGAAAAGCGATTTTTGTGAGTAGAGAGAGAAGGATTAAATTCGGAGGCTTGTCTTGCGCAGACTAATATCCAACTCTCAACCCTGGAAGTAAGAACTCCAGATCAAAGATAATCAGGTGCTACGCGGCCCACATTCTCCTCGGTCATAGTCCACTGATGTATGAGAAAAGAGCGAAGCATCCAACGTGGGTTCTCCAGATGCAACGATGTCATGGGGCGAGGGAGCAGGCGGTTATAGGTTCCAGATCTGAATTTCATTTTTGGTCGCCGCTTGCGATTGGGGCAAGGGGGGGAAGGTAAGTGCGATCTGAGCCGTCGAATAATATGCGTAGGAAAGGAGGCCCCACATTGTGGAACACTTATATTTTGTTTGGGTTGGATAAGGACGTTGGTTCATTGTTGGACCCTTTTTGTGATATAATCTGAATTACGTATCTCTTACCATTTTAATCACTCCACCTTGTGCTTATCAAATTTCCCTTCCTTCTCTTCCAATAAATATTTAAAAATAAAAATAAAAATAAAAAAAAAAGATCATTTTTTGTATTTTTTGGAATGAAATAAACAGTGATCATAGGTGTGTATACAAAAGCCATACCATGGTTGGTGCAACTGTGCTTCCATAGCTCCTAATGTATCACCATGATATGATCCACTGAGAGGCAAGACCTGGATAATGTGAGTGACAAGTTATAAGTGAAAGACAGTGGATTGATTAGTGTAGTAAGAGCATGGGTAGCCAAGTAACACCTACATATCTTGCATTCTCTGCTTACAATCAAGGAAGTCTTGCACAAAGGAAAAGCAATTAAGGATGAAGAATTGAGGTGTAAGGCAGCATCAGGATTCAAGTTAACTTCATCAATGACGACTCTCATTCCTGATCATAATTGCTTACTTACTTATTATAACAACTTCATCAATGGATTTCAGAGAAACGCAGACTACAAAAAATACAACACGATACAATGAACATCCTCAATTCTAGTCAGTAACCATAATTGAAATGTCACACCCCCAAGAGAGTGGGACAATTCTAGAAGCATAGAAACTGGTATTTACAAAAGCTTCCAAAATTCGGCATTCGCAAATCTGGAATAGACCCAGAATCTAACCCAGACGAATTCATGTTGGTTAAACATTTGGCGAACCATGCTACTGAAATCTTACAAAAGAAGTTAAATATTGTTCCGGACAGCAAAGTATGAGCCATTATTGAAACAGAGATAAAAGTCACATTGAAGGGACCCAGAAGGCCCTGGACTACCAACCCCACCGGCTGTCTCGACCAGACACATGGCTCTGGTTCTAGCATCCTTACTCTCGCCACTCCTTCACAATTCAGAAGCCAAAACAAAGTCAAAACACATGGCTTCTATCGAATTGAACAAAAATTTCGTTCAACCCAACTCAATCTTGGTAGTTCAAGTTGATCGATCATCGGTCATATGAACTCTCATACGCCGAAAGGAATTCGAACCAAAACTAAACATGTTGACTCTATCTTCTTTCTCAAACAACAACTCCTTAATTGGCTGAATTACTTAGTCCAACTAATAAACTATCCATCTTTTGTTTGACAATTTAGTGTGTTTAGGGATTGATTATGTATAAAATAATAATAATTAGTACAACAAAAAGTCATCCAAATCCCGATTACACTTATTGACTATAATTTTTTAAAACAAGGATATCATTTTTTTAACCTTTGTTTTGAATGACGCAGCAAACAGCTTCAAGCACTATACCAAACACTGCATAATTATTCGCAAAACAGAAGGGGTTTGTAGAGGGCAACACAGAAACTTAAACAAAACTTGAGTTGTTGAAATACCCTAAGCTAAGCCTTATACAATTAGTCAACTTTAATCAAATTATAATGCCACCAAATATTCCATATCAATTAGTTTATAGCGATTGTTTCCTCGAATCAAAGCTCATGCTTATCTTATCTTATCTAAAGGGCCTAACTTTTTGTGTTATTTTAACTCAGAAAGTGTTGAAATGAGATGGGTCTAACTGGGTGACGAAACCGAATTAGGTCCAAGTCATTGCCATTAGATTCCGTGGTTAGAGACAGAGACAAGCAGAAGGGTGTTGTTATTGCCCCTAAAATCTCACTCAAATTGGTATTTTAATCGCATTAATATTGAAAGAATGAGAAGTTTATTGGGAATTTCGTGTTTTTTTGTTTGTTCTTGGCTTGTAATTTCTCTGTGGGTGCGGTTCCTTGGGGCCTTCATTTCTTAATTCCGGAAGTCATCGAGATACACATTATTAATCAAATGAAAAGGAAAACCAAGGTCAATGAGAGGTGTCATTCCTTGAAGCTTTTCTAATATTAATTGCTGTAACGCTTCATTGTCTCTCTAATTGAGTGACAAGTTGCAGCTATAATAATGTTTAATGCCTTCATGGTATTTTCATAAGGGAACACATGGACCAATGATATTGGAGATGGTAACAAAAGGGGTTTTATTTTGAACTAGGGAAACCCTAAGACTTTTGCTAAGATCGTTCTTGTTACGAGTTTATAAACAAGAAATACTATATGTATTGGTACGGGAGTTTTGGAGAAACCAAAAGCAAAGTCATGAGAGTGGTGTTGTGGAGGTTCGTGATTCCTAAAATGACATAAGAGCTAAGTTTCGAGTGGTGGTGTTCATACCACTCAAACCCACCGCTAGCAGATATTGTCTTTTTTGGGTTTTCCTTTTTCGAGATTTCCCTCAAGACTTTAAAACGCATCTACTAGGGGGAAGGTTTCCACACCCTTATAAAAGGGTGTTTTGTTCTCATCCCCAACCAATGTGGAACATCACAGGTGTGTTGGCAAAGACGATGACTCCTAAGGAGGGTGTATTGTGAGATTTCACGTTGGTTGGAGAGTATAAAGATGTGGAAATCTTTCTCTAAGAGACGCGCTGACAACAATACGTAACGGGCTAAAACAGATAATACTTGCTCTACTGTTGGAAAGTATAAAGGTATGGAAATTCTCTCTTTGGTTGGAGAGTATAAAGGTGTGGAAATCTTTCTTTAACAGATGCGCTAACAACAATATGTAACGGCTAAAACAGACAATATTTACTAGTAGTGAGGTTAGAGTATTAGTATCATGCATGGGGGAGAACATTATTTGATGAGTTGCAACATGGTCCTCTCATAATATATGATGGAACAATTCCGAGGACAATGGCGACAAGAGGACAGGATATAGAGGAGCTTCCATTGTACCTCCCCGTCCTTTAATTAATAGATTTGAAAAACTAAAGCATTGTTCTTAATTTATGGTGTGGCCAATTGCTTGAATTGTTAAACAAGGCACGACCGAACTAATCCAAAAAGAAAGAGAGAGAGAGACTAATGAATCCACCAATCATATGGGGTTGGAGGAGAGGTTGAGACGAAGACTTTGTTGTGTACCAAAATCATAAATAAACAAATAAAGAGCAAGAGATTTCCCCCACTTTTTCAACCTATAAAGCCAGGGTCTTATTCCACAGTTCTTTCAAAAACAAAACCCCACAGGATTGAAGAACAAATTAGAAGCTAAATTGTGAAGATGGGTCGAGCTCCATGCTGTGATAAAGCCAACGTCAAGAAAGGGCCATGGTCACCTGAGGAAGATGCAAAGCTTAAAGCTTATATTGAACACTATGGAACTGGAGGAAACTGGATTGCTCTGCCCCAAAAAATTGGTATATAACTACTTCTCCTCCTTCATAACTATACAAATTTCTATGGCTCTAAAAAAACAAGTACTGTTTTGAAGGGCTCAAGAGATGTGGAAAAAGCTGCCGATTAAGATGGTTGAATTATCTGAGGCCTAATATCAAGCACGGTGGATTCTCAGAGGAAGAGGACAACATCATTTCTAACCTCTATATAAGCATCGGCAGCAGGTTTGTTACAATTTTTTGCCATAACTTCTGTCTTGGATGTTTCCTTTTGTCGGAGGTTGATTGTCCTCGAATTCCATGCGTGTCTTTCTAGGTGGTCTGTAATTGCTGCGCAGCTGCCTGGAAGAACTGATAACGACATAAAAAATTACTGGAACACCAGACTGAAAAAGAAGCTACTTGGAAAACGTGTACAGTCGAATAGCAACAACAATGGCAATTCACCTTCATCGAGCAGTAATGAAGATCCCAAAGAGGGTTTGAGTAACTCAGCCTTGGAAAGGCTTCAACTTCATATGCAACTTCAGGGCTTTCAGAATCCACTCTCTTTTTATACACACCCTCAGCTATGGCCCAAGCTCCACCCCGTCCAGGAAAAGATTGTCCAGACACTCCTCAACAATCAAACCCCTAACTTTCTTAGCCCTAATCTCCAAGCTGCTACTACTACTCAATTACCAGAAGGCCAACCACCCACGGGAGAGGAGTTCTTTATTCACCCAAAACCTAACCAAGCATGTTTAGATCAAGCATCTGGGTATCATCAAGTTTCAAACTTTATGCAAGTGGATGAACTTCCCGATGTTAAGGCTGATGGTTTCATGGCACAAACTGGACAAATGGCCGAATTTGATTGCTTTAAGGAAGTGGGTGGGTCTTCCAAGGACAGCTTGAACTGGTGGGCTCAGAATAACGACCAAGATATGAGATCCGGATCGTCCTCTAATTCATGGGATTCAACTTCTGTTCTTCAATCGGAATGGGTGTTTCAAGATTTTGAGTTAGGGTATAATCTTTAGGGGGGATTAATTTTAGGTTTGTAGGGGTTGAGTGAGAGACAAGTAAGCCCTTCGATTTCTATTGCTCATAACATGGATTCTCCAGCATGTGACAGCTTATGAATCTGTGTCGTCAAGCTTTGTATATTTGTGTGAATAATGAAGTTTTAGTTTCAGATTTTCACTATGGATCTTGCTTAACATATCCAATCAAACGCTACGAATATTGTTTTCTATATTTTATAAAGGTCTCAAAACTATCGAGACATCTGAGCAAAGTCATGAAGGGGATACTCGACCTCATGCACTATTAGGGCACGCAAGCAAAAGCAAGCATGGCACCCACATGCCCTCACACAAGGCCAGAATGGGACGCACACGGGCCAAAATAGGGACTCATGAGCAAGACTTGGCATACCAAATATATACATTCTCACTAATTAGAGAGGATATTTTCAATGAAAAATCCAAAGAGTTTATCTCCAAAGTACAAAAAATTTAGAGGTAGGTCTAAACACAGGTTTTATCTCTTAGTTAGACAACATTTAGCCCTTAAAAGGATCCAAATGGAAATTAAGACTAGAATATTGCTACAATATCCATTACAAAATCATCATCTAATAACATGTGGAAGTGAAATTCAAAGCGTTCAAGTAGAAAGACATAAAATTCTAATAAGATTTATAGAAATAGGAAAGGAACAGACGCAACAGATTTGATCATCAAAGTCCAAAAATACTCAACACAGAAGATATGGAGTTCACAACATTAGCAATAAGCAACACCGTAGAGACAACCGAAGACGGAGCTAGCACAGCCATCGTCACAGTGGCTGCCCCCGTTGCGATTGCCCGACCATCCAATACCATATTCGATAATGTTTGAGAAACCGAAAATTTCACCGTTCTCTCGCCGTTTCTCTGCTACAACTTGGCTTGCCGATGCAAACAAACAGGATGATCCTCCACATATATATATAGACACCAAAATGAAGTCACGGACAGATTTTAAATTTACTATGGTGTGTGGGAAACGAAGCGTACAATTGGAAATTGAAATTAATTTCTACCAAACTAATTATTCATTAGAATTATTTGCTCCTAAGACTTGGTTACGATCTCCACGAAACGGCTGAAATTTCGAGAAGAAGCTCCGGTGGATTCAGCAGCTTTATGAGTCAAAGCCTGCAGAATCCCAACTTTCTCCCTCATCAATTTCCCCTCTTCGCTACCCAAAACTTGTCCCAACGCCTTCAAAACCCCACTTTTTGTCATCGCGCCTCCCTCTAGAGCCACCCCAATTCCCCATACATTTTCCGCCGTCTTCACGTTCAACCTCTGGTCCCCAAAATACGGCCGCCCAATCATCGGCACGCCTCCTCCAACGCTTTCCAACACCGAATTCCAACCGCCATGAGTCACAAACGCCCCAACCGAAGAATGCATTAATACCTGCACCTGAGGGGCCCATGGAACAATTTTACCACTACCCGTTTCGCGAAGCCCCTTTGGCAAACTTTCCTCTGCATTGCCCCTAAACGACCAGAGGAATGGAATCCCACTTTCCAGCAGGGCATCTGCCAGCGCTGCTAGTTCATGCGGCGGCGGACATAGAAACCCCCCGAAGCTTATGTACACTACAGAGTTTGGTGGGTGGTTATCGAGCCAGGGTAAGCAACCATGGTCGTCGGAGGGAGGCTGCTGCATTAGTACGAGCATGCTGAGTGGACCAATGTTGAGGTAATTGGGGAGTCTTGAGTTTAGTAGGCTTTGTATGTCCTTATCTATTTCTTCGAAACAGTTTATGAGAACAGAGGTGGCTCGTGGAAGGTGATGGCCCATTTTATATAGGAATTTTGGGAAGGGTGAGTCTAGGCTCGCAGTTATGACTTCTTCGGGTAAATCGTCTACCCGGATTTCTGAGAATCCCGGCAAGAAGTCCAGGGGTTTCTCTCTGGATCCTGCGTGGAAATTCTTCTGCCTAATTATAGAAGAAAACTACACTGTACATAGCATGATATAGACTAGTATTTCTTCTTCAAATAGATTAAGCAGAACAGAGTTTCAGAAACAAAATCCTTAGACCGATTAATCCTTGTTTACCCTAAAACCCTTTTGCTACTTAAGTTGAAATAAGAAAGCGATGAAAAGGCGACGTACCAGAAGATTTGATGTGCTCTCTGATGACATCCGTGTCGAGATGCGCGAGCAGAGGCCGAGGCCCCGACGTCCAAAGCGCGACCCACGGCACTTTCATTTCTTCTGCCATTTCTCCCACAAACCAGTAGAACGCATCGCTAATCAAACACCCGATTCCCTCTCCCATCTCCTTCGCCGCAGCCTCCACTCCGTTCTTAAACCTCTCCGCAACCCCTTCCAAGAAGTGCTCCATCAGGTCCCCTTGCTTTTCCCCCAACACGTAACCTTCCGGCAACCCGTCGCCAATGTCAATCCGCTTTATCCTGTCGTCCTCATTTGATCCCCAGGCCGAGAAGGTTGAAGCGTTGGATTTGGCAGTGCTGAGAAACGAAAATCGCACGTGTGGAGCTGCCTCGGAGAGCTTCCGGACAAGACCCAGAAGGGGCAAGGCGTGAGTTCCGAAAGGGAATGCCAAAACGGCGATGTGGTTTGTGGTTGCTGGGCGATGAGATGCCGACATGTCGACGTGGTAAATTGGCAGTAGCTGCTGCTGCCGCCGTTGCTGCTTTAAATTTTACAGGGAGGATGAATTGGGAGGAGTAGTAATAGAGAGAAAACTGGTGGTAGGTACAAAATACAGTTGAAACTGAATGATCCAGCTTCCACCACGTCACCTTCATTGCTTCATTTAATTTTTCCACGCCGGTTTTGTGCAATTCAACCGCCATAATGGGCCGACGCCGTTCTCATAATGCTGATGCCGATCGACACTCCTACTGATGTCCACTTTTAGACTGAAAATGTGAGAACAGAGTTCCCAAATATTTTTTACACCCATCCATCTGTACTTAATATAAATATATTTTAAAGCTATATATTATATATATATAATTTATTTATTTATTTATTAACAAATTAATTAATTAATTTTAAGATCCTAATAATATCTAATTTTTTTTATCATTGATTTTATTAAAGAATATATTAAAAAATGAAAATTTTAAAAGAATAATAAATGGTAAAAACTTATCTACGAGGAACCCATTTCTTTCGTAGTGATTTTTTTGTGTGAATTCCTGTCTTGGAGAATTTTTGTGAGAATGAAAAATGAAACTAGTGGAAGGGATGGAACTGTCCAGTGACACCGACATCTCTACGGACTCAATATTGATCTCTACGGACTCAATATGGTTAATAGTAATCTCAATATTAATATCTTTTTAAAATACTAAAAATGTCTTGATTTTTTAAGTTGAACAATTGATTTTATAGTAAAATAAAAATGGAATATAATACCGTTTATGAGCTGAAAAGTTGAGGTAGAAGAAGAAAAAATAAGAGTAGTTGAGAATACAGTCTCCACTAATTAAGGGAACCCCATCTGCCTGTCAATGGACGACACAGCGTGGATTTCGCCATTAATGGCGACCACCTTAAAAACGCATTTGACTGCTTCTACTAAATTCTCTCTAATTAAAGGATTTTCACTCATAAATAATTAAATACATATATTTGAACTGTTTATAAGTGCCTAACCACATTTCTTATTACAATAATTTAACAAATATCTTTCTAGTTTCGCAAAATACTTTAAAACATTTGCCACGAGAAATAACAAAATGGTCTGATAACGACAATAACCTACATGTTAAGAACATGTCCAGTTCTAAAACTAAATAAATAAAACATGTGAAAAGCCCTGGTCGATATTAATACACAATGATCGAAAGAGAAGGGTTTGTTTACGCTCAATCAATGTCCATAAATTGATTATATTACCTTTGGTTTAATAATGTAATGTATTAGGAGAAAGAAAAAAAGAGAATGGTAATGATTATGGAACATGGATGCCACCCCATAGTTGACACACAAGTCTCCTTTATCCAACCACTCAACTCCAAAGCCATTCCTTCATAAATATCATCCAACTCTAAAAACTACACTCCAGAGCACACACGCATACACACAAAGCCTGCCCAATCAAATCGCCCTCCAAGACCTCAATTTGGAGGAGAGGAAAAAAATGCATGCATATCTGCTCATCCCCATCGCCATTATTCTCACCCTCCTAAGCTCAATCGGCCTCGCCGCCGCAGCTTCGGTGAGGTCCGACAGAGTCCTGCAAAAGCAATTCCTCGGCCCTCACAATGCCGCCAGATACGCTCTCCGATTGGCCCCCTTGGTTTGGGACAACAAACTGGCTCGCTACGCACAGTGGTATGCGAACAAGCGGCGAGGGGATTGTGCCCTCCGTCACTCTGGCGGACCTTACGGTGAAAACATCTTCTGGGGCAGCGGCAATACATGGAATCCGGCACAGGCTGTGTCGGATTGGGTGTCGGAACGGAAGTGGTACAGTTATTGGGCCAATTCTTGCGTGGAGGGTGAACTGTGTGGGCATTATACTCAAATTGTGTGGCGGACGACACGCCGGATTGGGTGCGCTAGAGTCACCTGCTACGATGGTAAAGGCGTCTTCATCACTTGCAACTATGACCCTCCTGGTAATTACATCGGGGAGAGACCTTATTAAACGCCATTAATTATCTTCATTATGGGTAAAAGTTCTGTTGTTCATGTCCTAGTCAAATTCACATGTAATTGATATGTGCTGTATCCCCAATAAATATATATATATATATGTATATTTCATTTTTATTTTTTTTCTCCTGCCCTACTAATTTCCGTACCAAATAATAAAATTTTGAAATAAAACTTTATTAGGAAGAGATTATGTGTTAATATTGTAAATGATCATAGGCATTCGATTTACAATATGTTTGTAATCTTGGGCAATAATTGTGTATTATAATGATTCAATTGATTTCAGTCTTAATTATTGTTGCAAAAAATTAAATGTAGAGCATAGGGTAAAAAAGATATTGAGGTAAGAATAATAGATTTATAGGAAGCAGTGGCGGTAGAATTATGAGTGTTCAGACAGTCAGAAATTCTGAACGTGGAAACATGCATCTGTCGCCGCTCATTTAAATTCCCAACTACTTTAGGCCTATGTTCTGAACGGTGGGCTCCACTAGCCATTCGGATTTTTTTTCAGATGGGCTTTAGTTGGGCCCAACACTGAGTCCAATTCAGGCCCATGTCAATAATAGAGAGTTTTTTTTTTATCAACATTTATTTAATTTTAATATAAATGATTTATTTCATTATTATTCTTTGTCATTATTGCCTGTTTAAATACGAAGGAGTAAATGTAATATTATATAAAAGTTTCTCGTATTGGTGTGAGATATAGAGTGAGTGTCATTTTGTATTTATTTAAAGGCATCCGAGAGAAAGTGTGAGATTTTAAGTTGGTTTTAGAGAATAACGAACTCATTTTAAAAATGGCCAGAGACATACGTAATGAGTCATAACAGTGGGCTCATACCATTATGGAAAGCCGTGATTGGCTATTATTATGGAGCTGAAAGTTCCATGTCAATGGTAACTCAAACTTGGGCGGTGGTTGGTTTGACACTCCGTAGATGGTTTAGTGGTCCAGCTGATTTTGGTTGTTTGTTTGCAGCTGCGAGTAGGATGAGAAACAGAGGTAGCCGCAGCTGCTTGCTTTTTGATTGTGATTGGAGGCAAAAGCGTACAAGGATAGGTTAAGTAGGCGCCGGCAATAAAAAGGCGTAGGGCGGTACAAAATGGGCAGACACGTGCGAATATGGGACGACGCCCATTCATTCACAAATCCAACTATTCCTACCTTTCCGTCAACTGATTCCCTCCGGTTTGTTAAAAAGCCGTCAGCTGGGGGACGGGCATGATCGCGGGCGCGGCCAATACTCCACTCCAGACCCCGCCATCGGGGCCTCTCTTCGACCCGTCAGCCACTCGCCATTGCCTTTCCAACCCTTTCCCTCGCTTCACCATTCGCTTTCCACCTAAGCCCTTCCCGGATCCTGCTCTCTCGCTTTCCGATCATTCCAGGATGGACTTGATCGGACGTCTGGCTAATAGTTTCTTCTGCAGCCTCCGCCGTCTGAAAGGCCTCAAGGTGGAGGCTGATTTCTCTGGCGAGGAAACTTTTGTTCCCGTTGCCAAGGCGGCGCCCGAGCACCTTGTCATCATGGTCAATGGTCTAATTGGGAGGTATTCTCTCCTTCATTGCTCTTTGATTCTACTCTCATGCCTGCTCCCACCATATTACTAGCTGTCCAACTGTTGCTCGTTTGATTTAGCATGTTAATTTGCGATCGGATTTGGATTTGGGTATCCATCGATCCTTCTTCTTCATTTCTTCAGTGCTGCAGATTGGAGATACGCTGCAGAGCAATTTGTAATGAAGCTTCCTGATAACGTTATCGTACACCGTAAGCGCTTACTATTCCCCCGATCTTCTATTCGTGTTGTAGGTCTCCTTGATCGGTTGCCACTTATTGTAAAAGTTCAATGGAGTCTCTATGCACTTGATGTGAAGATTTTTGTTATTTTGAGTGTATTTACGAAAATTTAGTGTCAAAACCTTTTGACAAAAATGGGTTAGGTTTAGTCAATACAAGATTAATCGCATCCCGAGAGGATAATTTTGGGCTGAGAGATAATGATACTTTTCCAAATAATCTATCTAGCACAACTTTTATTCTAATTTTGGAACGGTTTTGAAACTGATCCACCTTTAATATCCTTTTTCCAAAAGCAACCTTGAATGTGAAAAAAGTTATATCACGTGGCGGATGAAGCTAGGTTACCTCTAGGTGGTAAATCTGAATCCAATCTTTTGATTTCAATATTGCTTAACCTATGACCACCATGCAGAGAAATAGCTAGTGATGGGGAAGCTGAATCAGTGTCAGTAGGGCGAATAGGATATCCATTAACCATCAGTGCAATTTTAGACCGCAAAATTGAACTCACCCCTTCACTCAAAAAATTCAGATTGTGACCTAATGGGGATATCTCTTGGATTGTTTTGGTATACAGTGTGCTTAAAATTATGATTTAGTAAGCCTTTTTATCTGTGTTTCTACTCAAAAGTGTTTTTAGCTGATCCAAACTCCAAGGCACATCTCTTTTCTTGACTCTCTGACATCAAGAGTAGTCTTTGAGAAATTCATAATTGAATTTACCTTTGTTGTGTTCAATTTATTGGCTAGTGTATCGTGTTGGAACTCCTTTATGTCAACCCTTTATGCGTACAGGTCACATTAATTTCTTTGCTTCTAAAATAATCTTCTCGAGCAGGCAGTGAGTGTAACACTTCAAGATTAACATTTGATGGCGTTGACACAATGGGAGAAAGGCTGGCTGAAGAGGTATCTTGGTCCTATATATGTATTTATGATTCATCTCTGAAAAGTATAAAAATAGCATCCTCACAGACATTTGGGTTCTCTCTTGAAATTGATATTGTTGAATTTCTCAAAGTTGTTGAGGACTTTACTATAAACACATCCAATGCAGGTGTTAGCTGTCATAAGGCGTTGGCCAGAGGTGCAGAAAATTTCCTTTGTGGCCCATTCTTTAGGTGGGCTTGTTGCAAGGTATGCCATTGGAAGGCTTTTTGATCATATCCCTAAATTGGAATCCTCAGGTGCTCCTCAAAGTTTCTCTGCCGAAGAGCAGAAGCAACAGGTTGAGCAATTCCATCATGCAAGAATTGCTGGATTGGAGCCTGTGAACTTCATAACAGTTGCAACTCCACATTTAGGTTCACGTGGAAATAAACAGGTGATTATGCTATTTATTATATGCATTTTAGACTACAGAAACCAGATCGTCAAGCTGAAACTTGAAAGAGTTGTTCATGAGTGTGCATTTTCCTTTGCATAGCAATAGGGGCTATTGCCTGTTGACCGTTAACTCGCCATCTCGTCCATTATTCACCAGGTTGTTAAATAAACTTAAGGTCTACAGCAAACCAGTCATCAGTCTGAAAATTCAGAGTTTTTCATTGAGTGTGCATTCACTTTGCCGCAGCATTGGGGTTGGGTGGAGGGAGGGTAGGTTGAGGTTGGATTTATCAAATGAAATATCTAGTTAATATGACTTCTTTGTTCCTTTTGTTTCCTCAGTTTCCAGTTCTTTGTGGTCTTCCTTTCTTGGAGAGAAGAGCTTCTCAAACAGCACACTTAATTGCTGGGAGGTCTGGAAAGCATCTATTCCTCACTGATGATGAAAATGATGGGAAACCTCCGCTTCTCCTAAGAATGGTTACCGACTCCGAAGATCTAAAGTTCATGTATGTTTTGACTTTTGCATAAGAATAGTAAGTTGCCTATACTTTGTATGCTATTGGTGTTTGACTTTGTATATTGTCTTTGGACTTCTGTTGTTTAGCTCAGCATTACGTGCATTTAAACGTCGGGTGGCATACGCAAATGTGAATTATGATCATATCCTTTTACACTTAAGGGCTTGAGATATTAATGTATCACAAGCTTCCTGATTACAAATTGTTGTGAGTCCAGACTATAGATGTGATTGTGAACCTAATAAAAGTTCATAGGCCAGAGAGTTACTCAATGCAGAAGAAGAATTAAGAGGAGTTATATCCGTTACTATATTATGTTGACCTTCACTTAATATTAGACATGGTTGGGTGGAGAACGTCGTCTATTCGTCGTCAACATGAGCTCCCAACGGTAAGGTTTGTGTTTCAGTTGTTCTCCACTTATGTTTCTTGAGCCTTTTCCAGAGCAAGATTAAATGCTTTTTTCTTCTTATTCTGTGACCAGTCAAGTGAGCTTACGACAAATGACAAATACCCACATATTGTCTATGAGGAGCAATCAAGGATGGATGACATCTGCAATAAAGCATCGCTGGTTTTAGACCAAACACTTGACTTAGAAGGTTACCTTCTTCTAGCTCCTTGTCTAAAATCTCTCCCTCTTTCTCTCAAGTATCTCCTATATTTTTGTTAGTTGTCTGATGTCTTGTAGTGAAACTATATTAGAAATGAATCTCTTTGGTAACAAGTTCAGAAAACAGATGCATCATCATCTTTATTCCTCGAGAGAAGAAAACTCAAAATTCTTACCAATTTTTTAGAATTTGAAGGAATTAGAAACTTTCCTCTCCTTGAAGTCATTTTTTCCAAGTAACAAAATATTTTGCTACGCAGGTATCATCTACCAATTCTAACATTCGCCAAAAGTAAGAGATTAAAATAAAAATTGTTGGAAAAACATCCAAACATTAGGGACTAAAACATGCATAAGCCTTGTGTTTATGCGCCCATACCTTTGGAGATCTAAGGTTGGGGAGAAGAGTATGCTTTATGAGTAGAAGAGAGAGATTCAAAATAAGCCAAATTAGGTGGGAACTCAATAGCATGCTGCTGTTCTTGCCACCATGTTTATTGTCCGTCTTGACATAAGCTTCATTAGTTAAGTACATGACTTGACCATCTCTGCAAGTTCTCTTGGTGCCTAATTCTGAAATTATTTTGTTTAGCCTTGTCATTGAAATAGTTTTTTCTTATAATATGTAGAGGAGATGATTAGAGGTCTTAATCAAGTTCCTTGGACACGAGTAGATGTTAGCTTTCAGAAAAGCAGACAGAGATACATTGCTCACAGTACCATTCAGGCAAGTATAGAGTGAACCGCTATTGCCTCAAGCATTGACTCCGAGTACCTCTGTTCTTATATTGCAAATCTTTTCCCATTTTAACAAACATTTGATAACTTCAGGTGAAGAGCTATTGGTTGAATTCTGATGGTGCAGATGTGGTTTTCCACATGATCGATAACTTTGTTTTATGAAAAGAATCTGAAACTTGGGATGAGTGGTTTGAAGCGCAATGTAAATTTTTAGCAGCAATATATAACATGTATTCTTTACTATCGGTGCGGAATCCTTAGAACATCTTATACTTTTTACCGTATGCTTGTTGCTAGTGTTTCATGAGAAATTTTCTTTTGTATAAACACTCGCATATTTTTGGTACCTGTAATTATTCCATATATTGAGACAGTGGAACTTTGAGATTTCTTTTGTGGAGTATACACACAGATTTGAACTTCTGTAACATTTCTGTTGAATTGAATGTTAGAAACATGAAAAAACTTAGGGTGGTAATTTAAATCTTCGATCCCCTCTTCACCTCAAGATTTCCACGTCGTTACATAAAATGTTTCGTTTTCCGCTTCAACCCATGTGAGAATACCCTAAAAAGTAACAAATATAACTAAAAGATGAGAATACCCTAAATGAGTAATATCTAAGTAGTCGTTTTCGACACTTAGCCAAAGGCACCATAGAAAGCGACAAAACATATCGTGAACGACCAACTTTGTAGGTTGGTCCATTACTTTTTATCTCTTAAATTACGAAGGGACAAACTCTTATCTACTTTCCAACTCTCACTACTAGACAAACCCTACATTTATTACATTATTCAACATTTTAATTTTTGTTTTTAGTTTAACTAAAATTTATTTTTTATTAAAATTAATTAAATGGTAAGAATGATACAATTCTTACCTACATGGGGAGAGGTAAGAGGGAAAATTGAAAGTGAAGTTACGGAAATGCCCTGAACATAATTCCAACAGAGATATGAAGCGTATCAATAAATGCGACGTTGGCTCGCTGACAACGACTCTATTCCCATTTGAGACCGCAAACTCCCATGACAATGGGAAAGGACAACCTGGTCCAACTAAATTTACACGCAATGGATGACCTCATTTGAACCCAAGTGACTAGGTCTACTCTTAACCCGACAACCCAACTCTTAGTTTTGTGAGAAAAGAGGGTATAATTTAATATAGAAAATCTATAATTAATTATGTCAAATAAATATGGTAATTTAAATTGGAGCTTATTCTTATAACTATAATAATGTTTTATTATTAAATTATTTAATGATGAATACATTAATTTTAAACATTTAAATTGAATATTTTCATTGGTTGTTTATGAAAAAAGAAAGAGAAATCTATTTAGAAATTGTAAGTAATTAATTATAAAAGATTTAGATATTTAAAAATTAAGAAACGAAATTGAAAAAACACTAAAATATATAACAAAAAATCAGATGGATTTAGAAATTGGAATATTGGAAATAAAATTGGAGAGCAAAGAACCGGAGCAGGCCATAAGTGGGTAAGCCGGGTTCGCCCGCTGCTTGAATAGATAAAAAAAAACCAACGACAGCTTTTTTTCTGACTTTCCATGTACCGAAGAGCCAACCATGTTTACGTGGCGGGACCCATGACCCACCACTTCCTTCGGTCAATCTCCAACTTTTTTTTCTTTTTTTCATGGAGCCGATTATTTGGACTTAAATAATTAATTGTACGAATCATATAAGTTTTCATACTTTACTTTCGATTTTTTGAAGAGACCTCATATCAATGAAAATGTATTCCTTATTCACAAATTAATGATCGTGAGACTCTCTCCTAACAATCTGTCTATCAAACAAAGTTATTATACTATGTTAAGAGTCACGATTCTCACAATGATATAATATTGTACACTTTGATAATAAGCTATTTACGAGCCTTTTTATATTGGTATGGAACTGGCTTGAACGCCAACTAGATCTTGTCGCTCGGCCTAGTCACCGTCCTCTTGAATAAAACTCTGACCACTTTCACAAGTGGGCGCTACGTCGGCACAGACACACGACAATTACTAATCCTTTGTATCAATCTTGTTACTAAAATAATATTTTAAATGTGGCAGAGAGCTCGCCACGTGTCGGGTTACTATTCGTGAGCATCCAGATTTCCTTCACCCTACAAGTCAGATAGATGATAGATAAAGATTGCTGAAAGACACAGCCACTTCCCTCTTTCTGAAACCAAATCCAAACTGCACCAAATATCTCTCCCAGCTCCTCACCCAACACACCCAGTACCCTGTTTCTTGGCGGGAGACTCTGGAGGCTTCTGAATTCACAACGCCATCAACCATGGGAATTCAGGGAGACAGTGTTGTGAAGGGTTTCGGCGGCGGATGGGGCGTGGTCGCTAAACCCTGCGACTCCTGCAAGACAGGGCCTGCAGCCGTCTATTGTCGACCTGACTCTGCTTTCCTCTGCCTTTCCTGCGACGCCAAAATTCACTGCGCTAATAAGTTCGCCTCTCGCCACGAGCGCGTCTGGATGTGCGAGGTCTGTGAACAGGCTCCTGCTGTGGTCATGTGCAAGGCCGATGCTGCGGCTCTCTGTGTTACCTGCGATGCCGATATTCATTCCGCTAACCCATTGGCACGTCGCCACGAGCGTGTCCCGGTCGAGCCTTTTTTCGACACGGCAGAGTCAATGGTCAAATCCTCTTCGGGTTTCAATTTTCTCCTGCCCACTGAAACCAACGCCAGTGGCTGCCACGGTGCCCATCAACACGAGGAAGTGGAGGTTGCCTCCTGGCTTTTATCCAACCCACCTTTCAACTCTAAGCTCGTGGACGAACCTGAAATCAAGCCACCTGGTCATGATCAAATGTTCTTCACTGAAATGGATTCCTTTATTGATTTTGACTACCCAAACCCAGTCAACAACCACAGCGCGGTTAACGACAGCGTCGTCCCTGTTCAAACCAAGCCACTCTGTACTCCGGTGATCAATACCCACTCCCAAGAAAATTGCTACGACATCGATTTTTGCAGATCCAAGCTCAATTCATTCGGCCATCAACCACTATCCCTGAGCCACAGTGTAATTAACCCAACCCCAGATGAAAAATTTCTAATTTAACCCAAAACTTGGGTCAATTAAACTAATTAAGTTGCGATTGTTTGAATCCTTCAGGTTTCCTCTTCTTCCCTAGAAGTCGGAGTTGTCCCAGAAGCGAATTCGATGTCCGACATATCATACCCATTGGGTCAAAGCGTGAGTAGTGGGGGGGACTCGGGGCTACCGGTATCGGGATCCGGCAACCCAGCGACTCAATTATGTGGAATCGACCGGGAGGCGAGAGTGTTGAGGTACAGAGAGAAGAGGAAGAACAGAAAGTTCGAGAAGACAATCCGGTACGCTTCAAGAAAAGCTTACGCGGAAACCCGACCCAGAATCAAAGGCCGGTTCGCCAAACGGACTGACACACTATCAGAGGTTGAAGAAATGTATGGGTCGGCTGGTTCGTCTCTGTTCTTAGCAGACACCCAGTACGGCGTGGTACCGACATTTTAACCATGACTAAGCTGAATTGAACTGAACGAACTAAATCCAGTGCTGCTTAGATTTATAATTCTTATTGTGCGCATTGAATAAATGAACGGTAGATTACGGCAAATTATGTGTTTAATGGCGATGATGTAAACAAGCAAGCAGTGATTGATTTGCAGGAGCGTGGGTATCGCAAGATGCTTGCTTTTTGTCACCCTCTTCTCCTTACAAAATATAACCGATTTGCCCTTCTGAATCTTTTTCTGCATTTCTATTGGCTGGATCCAAATTTAAATTTTTAGCTCAATTTGGGCGGTGTTTGACAGAGGTGTCTGTTTTGGATAAGTATGATCCCAGAAAAGTGGCATCACGTGGAGTGTTGTAACTTTCTGGGAATGGTAAAGCTTTTTTCTTCACGGGTTTGTGAAAGTGTTTCTTTTAAATTACTTTTCGAAAGATGATACTTTTATGAGGGCAGTGGATTCAAGCAGCTGCAGTTTTCAAGTTCTAATAATTGGTTCGTGTAATTATGAGCATTTGGTCCACTCACCTTTTTATAATGCGAATTCCAAGTCATGCATCGGCTCACTAAATTCGAGTATCTAAATAGGGAAGATCAGAGTCATATCTCGTCGTCATGTGTGTATAAACACACACATGTGCATTGCAAACTGCAAACCAAGACCAGCTATTGAGGCTGGAGACTAGTGACTAGCAACCATTTTGGGCATTAGAGGTCTATGACTGGGAACTAGGATAAGCAACCACATACCCACTAGTCACCGGTGACGAGTGCTAAGCCGGTGACTGTGTCAATGGATGGCAAATAACGGTCATAGACTGATGACTTGTAACTACTTTTGTAAGAGTGGAGAACAAGGACCGAGATTGAAGATCAGAGATCAGTGATTAATGATGACTTGTAACAGCCCATGTGAGATCCCACGTCGGTTGGAGAGGAGAACGAAACATTTCTAGTAAGGGTGTAAAAACTTCTCCTTAACAGATGCGTTTTAAAGCCGTTAGACCAATGACAATACGTAACGGGTCAAAGCAAACAATATCTACTAGTGATGGACTTGAGCTGTTACAAATGATATCAGAGTCAATCACCAGACGGTGCGAGACAATGGTCGGAGTAGAACTAAACCCTCTCCATAATAAACACATTTTAAAACCTTGAGGAGAAGTCGAAAATATTTGTTACGGGTGAATTTGGGCTGTTACAATACTACTCATATGAGTATTGTCGACCACCACACATCACCAACAACCAAGACCAAGGACTAGGTGACCAACGACCACTCCACTGATGGTCAGGAGTCGTCAATCTCAATTGCTAGTCATCGTTCTCCAACCATCGTCGCCATAGTGGTAACGATTTCTAGTCTCCAATCCCCGATCTTGATGATCGATGACCACTCATAGGTTATAATACTAGGGGAGGCTAAGTTAGTTTATAATTGAATTTTTCATTATCGAGAAACAAATAACGTTTCGGGACATGCTATAATGATATAAAACATTTATAAATAAATCGTTACCATATGTCCCAATCAAATAGATATGATCAAAGATTATAACAGAGAATAATTTGGAACCTACAAAAACAATATAGCATCTTACCTATATGTTCATATTAAACAAACTTTGGCTTCATATACTTACATTGTATTGCTAATTAAGCATGCATTCTCAAATTTTCATGGTGTTTGTAAGGATCTCTCATCTTCTGCTCCTCAATGGCACTAAAAACCCCATAATCGAAACTCTCTTGATCTCCAACTCCACGATGTTCTCTGCTTGCCTGCTCATCTTCATCAGTATCACATCTAACACTTGAGATACTCATTAGCATGGGCTTGATGCTTCCCTTGTGTTCCCCATCAGCCATCAAGGCCTTCAAACATTCTACCACTTCTCTGATAGTAGGGCGCTTATCTGGTTCGGTCTGCACGCACATGATTGCCAAATGCAATACATGTTCGAACTGTTTCCAATTCAGGTGTCCCTTCAGCTTCCTATCCGCCAAGTCTTTGAATCTGTCCTTGTTTATTGTGATGTTGATCCACTCAGAAATGGTTCTCTTTGCTCCACCTGGGAGTCTTTCAATTGGCTTCCTTCCCGTAATGAGCTCTAGCAAAAGAATCCCATAGCTGAAAACGTCACAGCTCTCGGAGACTTTGCCCCACATGGCATATTCAGGAGCAAGATACCCTAAGGTTCCTTTGACTCGAGTTGTCATGTGGCTTACACCCTCTGGTATTAGTTTTGCAAACCCGAAATCAGCTACAAGTGGCTCAAAATCTGAATCTAACAGCACATTGCTTGCTTTTATGTCTCTGTGGATTATGTGGGGTCTTACTTCCTGGTGCAAATACCTACATATCATAAAGTCAATATTTTCAGAGTTTTCCTTCGCTCTCTAAAAATGTGAGATTTTATATCGGTTAGAAGGAGAATGAAGTATTTTTTATAAGGGTGTGGAAACCTCTCCCTAACGCATTTTAAAAGCCTTGAGGAAAAGCCCAAAGAGAATAATATTTGCTTGCGGTGCGCTTGGACCGTTACAAATGGTATTAGAGCTAGACACCAGGTGGTGTTCCAGTGAGAACACTGGGCCCGGAGGGAGGTGGATTGTGAGATCTTGCATCAGTTGGAGAGGGAAGCACACATTTTTTATAAGAGTGTGGAAACCTCTCCTTAGTAGACCACTAGGCGGTGCCAAATGAAGACGTTGGGTCCGGAAGGGGGATGGATTGTGAGATCCCACATCGGTTGGAGAAGGGAACACACACACATTCTTTATAGGGTGTGAAAACCTCTCCCTAATAGACGCATAATATATGTTCTTTGTATCTTTATAAGGGTGTGGAAACCTCTCTCTAGTAAACCATTGTGAGGAGCCAGCGAGGATGTTGGGCCCCGAAAGGGGATGTATTGTGAGATCCTACCTCGGTGGAAGAAGGGAGGGAACATACACACATTTTTTATAAAGGTTTGGAAACCTCTTCTTAGCATATACTTAACACACATTCTTTATAAGGGTATAAAACTCGGTGAAGAGACACTAGTGTCCAAAAACAAAAAATAAAGAAACAATAAGTAATGACTTACAAAATGCCTTCAGCAGAGCCAAGAGCGATCTTCATTCTTCTTTTCCAATCCAAGTGAGCTTCAGAAGCAAATTGGCCATGGAGATGGGAGAGCAAGCTGAGATTTGGCATGTAATCATAAACAATAAGCCTCTGATCAGTCCCCACACAGTAACCCCTCAGCCCCAACAAGTTCTTATGCCTCAGCCTCGCCAGCACTTCCACTTCCACTGCAAACTCCATCTCTGCCTTATAATTCATCGCTTTCAGCTTCTTCACCGCTATCTACACACATATATAACAATTTTTTCAAACAAATCCTGCACAATATTTTACATGCTAATTTGGCCTTAATTTTCACCTGAAGACCATCGCTGGTCTTGCCCCAATAAACACTTCCAAATCCTCCTTCTCCCAGCTTGTTGTCCTCATGGAAACCATTCGTGGCCGCATGCAGCTCCTTGTACGTAAACATCCTCCACGAACTGTTCCCTCCAACGAACCTTCCACAACAAAAATGATCAAAATTCATCAGAAAAAGGGAAAAAAGACATATTTTTGAGATTTGGGTTCTGACAGACAAACCCCTGGTCTATTTTCTCAGAGCCACAGCAACTGAAAGACGATCCCATGGTTTGGTTTTTGTGTCAGGTCAGCATCCATCTGGTAGAGAAAAGTTTCCACTTTTAAACCAAATTACCAATGTTTCAGAGTTTGCCACTTGTAATTTAGTGTAAATGTAATCAAAGCCGACCTCGGCCGGCCTCTGTCGTCGGATATGCTGCGTGGGTGCTCACTCCCGCGGCTTTAACAAGACCAATTCTATTCTTAATTCATTAAATATATGAACAAGACCAATTATTATGCTTGACACAAAAAGACCAATTATAGATTATGACGCAAAAAGGGCCTTAAAAGGAATGCATTGACAGAGAGGGCCCATGAAGGAAACGAGGCAGCCCCGGCGACAGAGTTGAAACCATGGTCGAATGGAATGGTTGTTATCGAGACCCATTATAGTATATTGTGCATAAGCAATCAATTGTCGTTGTAGTTGGAATGATGAATTGATCAATAATTCATAATGTCCTTCAATCTTAGCTCACCCACAACTCACTCACTCTCTCCCAAATTCTCAACATGCCACTCAAATTAAGACAAAGTTTTATTATTTGTTCAAATTATCAGAGCCACAAGACGAATGATGTGGAACCCAATGCCAATTTCAACACTCCACTATTTTCCAATCCCATGGATGTTAACTTGAGCTCATTGCAACTTCATGAGGTTACAAAAACATTGGAACAAGCTTAGTTTAATGGCTTCCCCATCATTATTGTTGCCACTTCTTAGTTGATTTCTATAGCTCGAAGAAGCTCGAAGGCCCCAAGATGTGATGTCTCTGACGCCATCAAAATAAGGAAAATGGATGTAACAGCCTAAGTTCATCCCTATCAGATATTGTCTACTATTACGTATCGCCCATTAACCTTACATACTTTGTTCTCCTTACTAATCGATGTGAGATCTCACCATGTAGATGTACCAACCCCTGTAACGTCTCGAAAATGTTGGAGGGAGAAAAAGAGTATATACAATAATAATAATACTAAAACATTGTATAGAATAAGGTTTGGACCTAGGATTCAGGAGAGGAGAGCATATTCAATTGCCAATAATTAAGAAGGAATAAAGTAATAATAATAGAAGAGGGACATACTTAAGTGGGTTCTAACTTGGAATTGGATTTGGGATAAAGTGTCCTTCCAAGCTATATTACCTTTTTAGGTGCCTATTCCATTGTAGGCCCCCAATATATTCAAATTCCTTCCCTTCTTACAAAACAAAAACAGTTAAAAGATCATTTTATTTTTTTATGAGGATGTTTTTTTTAGAAGGGTGTGGAAATCTCTCCCGGATAGATGCGTTTTAAAATCATGAGACTGACGACGATACGTAACAAGTAAAAACAGATAATATCTGCTAGTGATGAGCTTAGATGATTACAAATGGTATTAGAGCCTGACACAAGACGTTGGGCCTAGAGCGAGATGGGGTTGTGAGATATGACACAAGAGTTTGTATAAGAAACTTATTCAACCCTCTTCTTCCCCCTTAGAATCGAGGAAGAATAAGTATAAGAAAAGATTTATGGAAGAACAATTTAAACAGATAAAGAGAAATTGTTGATGAGAGGAGAGTAGCTGATGAAAAGAAATGAAAAAGATGGAAAATTCAGATGTTATATCTGTAAATAGCAATATTGAATTGAGGGTTTGATTTGATTGAGATGTTGGAGTTAAAGCAAGAACTGTTAGTATTATAGTTCGTAAGCTAACAGAACATAGCCCAAACCCAGACAGACACACAGACAGACACACAGACAGACACACAGAGATGTGAGTTTGTTGGAGTCCGTTTTGGAGGGAAATTAGGAACAGCTTTATTAAATGAAAGGGTGCATGAAGTTTCTCCTCGCCGCATCACCCCCACCGGCACCCTCCATTTCCGGCCACTTCTCCACGTGCCTTCCAAAACAACTCCCTCGCTCACGCCCTCCACTTTCTGCAAATCCAATGCCTTTCACTTCATCCCTAACAATACGATCATTGCTCAAGTTTATTCTTTTTTCCTCAATTGTGTGTAAGAGAAGGAAACTGGTTGTGATTTTCAAAGTGGCAAAAGATTCATTCCGTCTCAGCTAGATTTACAGATTTCAGAGAGGGTAAAAAAAATCTTAGCAACTTAAGAATACTACCAAAGCTCGTGTTTTATATATATATATATATACAAAAACAAAAACAAACCAAACCCCAATAAAATTATTGAAAAAATTATGTTAATTGGTGGTCTGATCTGAAGATTCAGGAGTTCCTCTGTTTTCTATACTCTGAGCCTCCTGATTTCCGATGCTCTGTTCCGCCGTCTCTTTGTCGGCGGTACCAGTCGCACTGCTGCTACAACTACTATTGCTTTTGGTATCCCCAAAAGAAGAGGATCTGCTAGACATGGGAGTAGCCAAATACGTGGGCTTGATTTCTCCAGCCATAATAACCAATATTTTCTCTTCAAAAACAGGGGAAGGGCGTTTCTGGGTGTCGTCGTTGCCGGCCTCCAGGTCGGGCTCCCGATTGGTACCGTCGCCGCTGTCGAGGTATCCGGAGAGCTTCCAGTAAGAGCAAGCAAGGATTAGAAGCGCAAAAGCGATGAGTCCTAACATAGCAGCCAAACCCCCGAACAAGTAAGGGACAGGGGAATGCCAAGGGGAGTGCTGCAGCTGCTGCTGCCGTTGTTGTTGCGGGAAATGTAATTGGGGTTCAGGTGCGGCTGAGTGCCGTGAAACGTCCAAGGACTCTCTGTTGGCCACCATTGTTCAAAGGGTTCGCAAATGGTTGAGAATTGAGATGAAGATGTTGAAGCCCTGGGGGCGTGAGCCGTTATTTATAGATACAGAGGGAGTATAATTAAAAATTGGGTTAGTTTATTAATGGGAGGATTAATGTCGTCATATATATATATAAGAGGTGGGGTCGGATGGTGGAGACGTGGGACCCACAAGAGCACAAAAGGGCATTTTGGTAATATGAAACGAGTGATTATGTCAGGGACCTTTTGGTCAAGTTTTCATTTTTATTTTATTTTTTTAACAAAATCTTTCAAAAATTAAAAATGAAAATAAAAATTTTTGTTTTCTAATTTTTTTTTTTTTTTTTTTTAATTTTCAGTTACCGTACAGACCTAGTACGCCGTTCAGGACATTTATACCTTTCACGGTCCCACCGATTAATAAAAATTATTATTGATATTATCTATTTTAAATATATGTTATTATGATTTTATTTTTTATTTTTACCAGACGCTTCGTACTAATAAATAGGTAATTCTTATTTATAAACTCGTGATCATCCCAAAAGATATGACGTATAAATAAATTCATGCAAAAGACAAGCCCCATAACAAACGTCCAATTGTCCACTCGACGTACACGTCAAGGACACTTGCATTTTACTTTTTACTTTATTATATAATTTACCATCCAATAAGCTAAAATTCGTTTTATTATAAAAATTAAAATAATTTGAATCTTCCTCCCACTAACTCTATCTTATCCTATTCCTTCCTTGGATTTCTTGTTCTAAACCAATCCACACCAAATCCCACTTCTTCCATTCTTTTATTATTTCTTTTTATTATAATGCTCGGTTTGGTCTCCAACTTCTTACTTTTTTTTACGTTCTTTTAGAATGACTTATATCTACGAAAATAGTGTTCCTTACTTATAAATCCATGATCTTATCCTTAATTGACTAATGTAGGACTTTTTCTCAAAGGCTGGTTGGAGAAGACGATGAACAGGGAGAGAAGCTTAAGAAGATAATGTATTTAATTGATTGATCATACTACATATTCTCATTTGGAGGGAACAAAGCAATGAGATTAAACAAATAAGGAACAGAATTTTTCTCTAACTTTGCTCTTGTTTAGTAATTACTTAATTTCTGGAAGTGGGATGGACATAAAGTAACCATCTTTAATGGCTATTCATTAATATTTTATGAGATAATGAAGTCATTGGTAAGCACTACACCATAGCTTTTCTTACCAATGGATATGAGAAAGTGAATGAAAGTGATATTAAAATCAAACCCATCAACATGTGTTATATAACATATGAATGAATATGATTAATTTAGGCATTGATGGATGGTATATTCTACTTCTTTCATAATATTTTGTTTCAATGGATGCTCTTGTTCTTTGCTTAGGACTGTGTATGGCTGATTTGATGGGGGAGAATATCAATGCCTTCACACTATCTTATGTGCCAACCTATGTATGGAACAAAAAAAGGAGGTGGATAAGGTGCTTCAGTGGAATTCAGAAAACAAATAATTGGTTTTAATCAGTACAACATATATTTTCTTACCTAAGCTTCATTAAACTCACAGATCCTGTCACTCTCAGCGTACTCTCCATCCAACAAGTTTACTTTTGGTAGATATTGTTTGCTATGACCCGTTACGTATCGTTGTCAGCTTTATAATGAATGTTTTGTTCACTCTCCAACCGATATGGGATCCTACAATCCACCCCCTTGAGGGCTAGCGTCCTCACTAGCACATCACCTAGTGTCTGGCTCTAATACCATTTGGTTGGAGAGGGGGACGAAACATTCCTTATAAGGGTGTGGAAATCTCTCTCCAGTAGACGCATTTTAAAAACCGTGAGGCTGATGACAATACGTAATGGGCCAAAGCAGACAATATCTACTGGCGGTGGGCTTGAGCTGTTACAAATGATATCAGAGTCAAACATCAGGCGGTGTGTTAGCGAGGATGTTGGACACCTCAAAGGGAGTGAATTGTGATTGTGAGATCTCATGGTTGGAAAGGTAACGAAGCATTTCTTATAGGAATGTGGAGATTTATCCGTAATAGGCAATAAGTAACTGACCACCATTCCAAATTTGTAAGTACACCAAGTTTACATATATATTGAAACTGGCCTAGTGAGAGCTATTGTAAGAGTACACTAAAGATGGTGTATGCCCACAAGAAAGATTGGGGATTACGTATATAAGGAAGGACACAAAATGATTATCATAATTGAAAAGAATAGAGTGAAGTGATTGGAAAAGCTATGAACATCTTTGGGGGGGAAAAAACAAAGAGAAAAAGAAAGATGGGGTAGAACAGAAGAGGTCTTCCCATAAATGATTAGATTTTGTTGTCATGCTTTATCTTAATGCAAACAAGTATGCTTTTTGAAGCACTTTGTTTATTTAGATTTATTAACCATTCAATCTGCATAGCAACCCGGAGGCACTGCAAATCGATGTCTTTTCCTCAATAATTCGTTCAAAACATAGAAAAATGAAAACTAAAGATGATGGAAACATGGAATCCCACTTCCAAATTGTAAAGATTAAGACATAACTCAAATAGTTGAAGGATTATGTATGTGCTAATGATGAAAGGGGTTGATAAAAGGAAGAAAAGTGAGTTGAATCATTTGGATCCATCAGGGGGATGGATTGGATTGGATTGGATTGGTTTGGTTGTAAAGGCTGATGAAGGTGGGACATGGAACATGTGGGTTTGCCCTGAAATGGAACAAAACATGGAGGGTTAAATAGACACTCAAAAAGGACAAACCCAAACAGAAGGGTCAACTTCTTTTACCTTCTCCTTCTCCTCTCTGCTTTCAACTGTAGTAAACCATAATTTACTACCTTCAACTTCAAGCAATCACATTCACACATTTCTCCCTCCCCCACCCCTCATCCTCAAGGTCTCCCACCGTTGCTTTGCTAAGCTAAGATATCATCTCGTTTGGCACAAAACAGGAAAAAACATTCAGATTTGGTCGCATGTGTCCTTCTAATGCCAACTGTACGGTTTCAACTTTCCCATCCAACACATACATATTGTTTCTTTTGTTTTCTTTTGCTTTCTTTTTCGATGTCGGTCTTGTTTGGCGTTCTTGAAAATGCATGTATTAACTAGGTCAAGTACAAGTAGTGTGACAATTTAAGTCCACTGCTAGCAAATATTTTCCACTTTAGCCCGTTATGTATTGCTATCAACTTCACGATTTTAAAACGTGTCTACTGTGGAGAGATTTTCACATTCTTATAAGGAATGCTTTGTTTTCCTTTTCAACCAATGTGAGACATCTTGTAAATAACTATGACGTCTTTTATCTTCTAAAAATGAATATAATTACATAATTAGCCTACAGGATATAGGCCTAAAGTGTGAAGATATGAGAGAAAGAAGCAATGCATCCAATCAAGACAACTAAAAGTAACCAACCAAGGAAGTGCAATGATCATGATGCATGGTGGGAATCATAATCAGCACACTGTGTTTGCGTCTATGTAATGGAATGTGTATGCCGATGTCGACCCCAGTTATTCCTTTTTTATGTTTTGGCCGGAAATGACACACAAATCTGATTTGCAGAATTTTGGAGGCCCAGCTTCAGGAACATTTTCTGTGTCAGGCCAAGGCAGGGCTCGAGTGCAGTTTGAATTAACCCCCAAACATTTTATTACTCACAACACAGCCTTTCTTTGCCGATGATAAGGTATTGGATCAATGATATTCCATCTGTTTGAGTTCGATATTATAAATGACATTGCTGAGTTCCAAACTTCATAGACCATTTTAGCTGTCTTCAAAGCTTGTTCAGAGTGAAGTTAGGAGCTATGTTTATGGAAGTGCGGTCTTCAAAATTTGAAAAACTAAGACACAGCAATAGCCTTCTCCTCACATGAAGATTGAAAGGAAGAATGAGGAGCCCTCCAGGTGTGAGTAGAATGTGCATTGTAGATCGAGGGTCCTTTGTGTTTCCTGAAATTTCACTATCAATATATCCCTCAGCTCGTATTGTTCCATCACAACAAAGCTATGTCATCAAAAAGTTTGAAGGGGCATTATCTTTTGTAGTATTTGAGACCCCATTCTGGTGAAAGCATACCCAAAACTCACATGGGCAAGGGCATCGGCGACAGCCAGGCTTCACAGAGAATCGGGAGTGACAGAATCATATTATTCAACCTAGCTATCATGAACAAATTCCTATCTCCAAATGCCAAATAACTTGATACACCAATGTACGAGGGTCAGAAGAACACGTAGGTTAGGTTCAACCCAAAATGAAGAAAATTGATCAACCAAACTTGTTAACAAGAGATGGGTTGTTTGGTTAAAATAATAATAAGAACAATAATAATAGTGATGTTCTCATGTTGTGTCAAGCACTGTTTAACAATCATGCATTTCTCCAATCATGAGAGAGGGAAATCAGGGGTTATGGAATGTGTCACAGAAGGCACCAACACAAGAATGGAATGGAGTGGCGTATTGCATCAAGTGAGAGAGAGAAAGAGAGAGAAATTATATGCGTGGAGGATGAGTCAGTCACCAATAAATGTAGAAGAACAAATGCGATAGCGCAGTCGTTTCCAACTCAAGGGTACACATGCCTTTTCTCATACTCCAGTTGCAAGCAGAAGACAACGGCTTGGTCACATGACCTAGGAGGTGATTCCAGGTGATTCCCTGACCCCATGGTATGTGTCCCACCAGCCACCGCCACCGCCACCCTCACTTGTGTCATCTCCATAATTCTCTCTCACTCCGTAGTTCGATCTTTCTTCCCACACCCTGGTGCTCAGACATGCCTTTTATCACCAAAAGTCTACTATTAGATGTCTGCCTTTAATCCGATCACGCCCCCTTTCCCACTTCATGATTGCCTCTATCGTGTAAAAACGACAAAAGCAGAATAACCAGCACTGTATTAGATCTATAGATCATATACTATCAAAAGGGAATAATTTAGCACCCCACACCAATTACTGCCTATAGACCTCTCTCGTCATTTGGTTTTCTATCCAGTAAATTGGCTTGAGCTTGCATACTCAATACTGCTGGACAGCTTGGAGTGATATTAAGTCCAAGGATTACATACCCTAAACAGTTGCCTTAAGCAAAAATGACTGACTAAGTTGTAGCTTAAGAGTTGTAACCAAATCCTCTAAAAGTAATATTTAGAGCGCATCGTCACAACATAACTTGGTGATCAATCTTGTACAGCATAAGGAAGGTGAAGCTTTTGTTTTCTCCGAGGATAAAGACAATCAGTTGAAGCCCAGTGAAACAAATTTATGGCAACCACCCATCCCGCTCAAAATAAACCGGACGTTCTCAAACGATGCTCCACCATTTATAGTTTACGATTCAAGGAGCCCTAGTTCCATAATTTCAAGGATTAGACGAATAAACAACCGGTTATAAGGACGATAAATTAAAAGGATATTATCTACCAACAGCGAAATAACATTATACTTCCAAATAATAACTAGTTAATCATCGATGGATTAAAACGTTGAAAGATACAACTCCAAAAGGAAGATGATTGTAAAAGCTATAACGCCATACGATGCAAGTGAAAACTATCTCAATAATGTGGTCTGCTGGATGATCATCATTTTCCCCTGAAGTTTTGAAGAAAAAAAAGAAGTTAATTGGTGTAAGGGAAATGGAGAGGAAATGCAAGATCAATTTCACTTACGTATTCATCATTAACGTTATATTGTCTCCTTTGAGAAGAATCCTCCCTGAAGGGGAAAAACGAAAGGCATTTCAGATAACGCCACTCAAGTATAGAGAAGACAACAGCAAATGAGGGGGAAAGAAGACATACCGAGTGCTTTTTTACTCTTTTTCTTAACATTAACTTCCTCAGCATCATCAAGAACTAAATTCATGTACTCGTCAAATCCCTGTTCGGTCAAGAAAATGATAACATTAATATAAAAGAAACAGCTTCCTCTGACTACCTCCTGTATAAGATATAATAAAAGCATTTAATAAATCAGCCAAAACATAGGTAAGTACAACAAACGAAGGGCCAATAAAATCAAATTTTGTAGTGCAAGATAATCCATGAACATATTCTTGGATGTAAATTACAGAAGCTGAGGCATATAAGCTACCAGTTGAGAAAGCTACAAGATAAATTTTATTAGCTAATTGGGAAAAATTAGATGACCAAACAACAATCTTTTTTGCGTGAGGGACAATTTCATAGATTGTATGAAATTATAAAAGGGAGGAAACCTAAACCCAAGGCTAAGGGAAATATTCATTCAACAATGAAAATTACGGTCCTAGCAGTGGGTCTAGTGAATGAAAAGATAAGCAGCATACTGAGATCACTTAACAATCAACGAGCAGACTATTTACTCCCTAATTACAAAATTGAACTACAGAATGTGATATATTGGAAAAAGTGATCAGAGACAGGGTATGATAGATTAGTTGCAGTAGAACTACAAACAATGTCTTTCAAAGTGCATCGAGGACTCTATCGCTAAAGATTTTTACTTACTTAGAATAGAAATCAGAAGCAATGGATGCACAAAAGAAACTAAGAAGAATTACATTGCAACTAAAAAGCACGGACGCAGATGCAGAAACGACATGGACATGACTAACGATTTTTATAAAAAACGTGAATCAAGAAAAAAATACCCATTGAATTTAAGTTCAAATTAAAATAGTGCATAAAAATTAAATGGCCAATAAATGACCAATAAGTTGAATCATCTAAGCCCACTTAAAGAAACCCAATAAAGAACAAAAGCCAAACTTGCCAGACTCAAAATAAAAGGTTATAAAAAAGTTATACTTCTTTTAGAAATAAACCCCACGAAGCCCTCTTCTCCGCGGACTTCATTTATTCTCTCCACCTTCATTTGTGATTTCCCTCCATTCTACCCCCTACTAACTTCACCTCAGTGCCACCCCGTTTCAAAGGTTTGAGGAGCCCCCTGTGTGTGAAACGTGTCCGTAACTATTAAAAAAACACAAAAAAAAAAAAAAAAAAAAAAAAAAAAAAAAAAAAAAAAAAAAAAAAAAAAAAAA